>NC_059280.1:5392642-5555142 GCF_017591435.1 Portunus trituberculatus
ATAAATGGAAAAATAAGGCAAAAAGAAACAATAGAAAGGATGGTGGAAGACCCAAAAATGGCAAAACTATTAAATAGTAAATTTCAGGTCTTTACTAAGAACAGGAACTTGCTAATGGTGGAAGACCCAAGAGTTAAAGTATGGCAGAACTATTAAATAGTAAATTTCGTTAACTGGACCCTCCTTTAGGTCTTTACTAACAGGGCCTGGCAACCAATCCAAATTTGTAAAAAAAAAAAAAAAAAAAAAATCCAAATTTGAAAGGCCACAGGGTAATAGAGAGACAATCTATATGAAAGAGATTAAAGTAACCAAGCTTGAAATAAAAGAGATGATGAAGGAATTGGATGAAGAGAAGGCAATGGGACCGGATGAAGTCTCAGGCAGAATACTGAAAGAATGTAGGAAGAACTAGCAAGTCTATATATACATCATAAAATGCTCAATAGAAAATGGAACAGTACCAGTAGAATGGAAAAGAGCTGAGGTGGTTCCCATATATAAGAGCGGAAGGAAGGAAGAACCTTTAAATTACAGACCGGTATCACTAACTAGTGTAATATGCAAGATGTGTGAAAGAGTAATAAAGAAACAATGGATTGAGTTCTTGAAGACAACAAATTAATATCAAATAGCCAATTTGGTTTTAGAAAAGGTCGTGGTGGTGTAACAAATTTATTGAGTTTCTACTCTAGAATAGTTGATAAAGTACAAGAGAGAGGATGGATTGACTGTATTTATTTAGATTTAAAAAGGCATTTGATAAAGTGCCACATGAAAGATTACTGGAAGTTAGAGGAGAAGTGTGGCTTAAAAGGAAGCACATTAAGATGGATGTAAAATTATTTGAGGGGGAGAGAAATAAGGATGGTAGTTAAAGATATGAAGTCCAAGTGGAGAGCAGTAGACAGCAGAATGCCACAGGGGTCAGTAATGGCACCAACACTTATTCTTATATATATAAACGACATGCCAGAGGGAGTGAACAGCTACATAAATCTGTTTGCGGACGATGCGAAACTGTGCAGAGTTATAAAGCAAAAAGAGGATTGTGAAATACTGCAGAAAGACTTAAACAAGATCTGGAAAAAAATGGGAGACGGAATTCAATGTGAACAAAAGCCATGTCATGGAAATGGGAAAGAGTGAAAGACGACCAGTGGGAATCTATAAGATGGGAGATGGAGTAGAACTAGAAAAAGTAAAAAAGGAAAAGGAAGGAGTGACGATGGGAAAACAATCAATGGTAAGCCATATTGATAGAATTTTCAGAGAGACATATAATTTGCTAAGGAATATTGGATTAGCATTTCACTACATGGACAAAGAAATGATGAAGAAATTGATAAGTACTATAATAAGACCCAGATTGGAATATGCAGGAGTAGTGTGGACCACCCATAAAAAGAAACACATAAGGAAATTGGAGACTACAAAAAATGGCTACAAGAATGGTTCCAGAATTTGAAGGGATGACATATGAGGAGAGACTAAAAGCTATGGATCTACCAACCCTGGAACAGAGAAGAGAGAGAGGGGATCTGATACAAGTTTATAAATTGATTAACGGAATGGATCAAGTGGATAATGAGAAACTGATCCTGAGAGAAGAATATGACATTAGAAGCACAAGATTGCATAGTAAAAATCTGAGGAAAGGAAGATGCCTGAGATATGTTAAAAAATAAAGTTTTCTGCAAAGATGTGTTGAGACTTGGAACAGTTTGAGTGAGGAAGTGGTGTCAGCAAAGTGTGCATAGCTTTAAAGAAAAATTGGATAAATGTAGATATGGAGACAGGACCACACGAGCATAAATCCCAGGCCCTGTAAAACTACAACTAGGTAAAACTAGGTAAATACACACACACACACACACACACACCACTGGAAAGGGTTCAAAGGACAGCTACAAAGATGATACCAAGTTGACTGATCTAACCCATGAAACAAGACTGAAGGAAATGGGATTGTCAACTTTGCAGTATAGAAGAGCAAGAGGAGACCTAATAACAATGTACAAAACAGAAAACTACACTGAGAAGATACATGGGCAAGACCTGGTGTTACTGAAAGAACATGGACAAGAGGACAGCCAAAAGATCAAGAAGAGTCAGTGTTTAAGGGACATCAAGAAGTATAGTTTTCCACATGGATCTGTGAATATTTGGAATGCCTTTGGTGAAGTCATTACAGCAACCAACAGACACACACATAGCTAAAGTAAAGACAAATAAATATGAGCTCTGCCTGAACCCTGTAATACACAACTTGCTAAATACACACTTGCTACTTTACCTCCTTGAACCTAGCCTGACATAATCTTACCTTTTCAAACTCCTTATCAGGCACCTCCAGTCTCTTCTGCAGCCTTTCCTTGACGTGGGAGAATGGCTCGCCTTGCTTCACCTTGAACAGGAATGGCATGCCAAAAGTCGAGTATGTCTCCTTGTAGAAATGCGCCACCGGGATCAGCATCTCATCATCCCCTTCAGGAATTTCATCGCTTGGGATCTCCTCCACTCTGAAGGTCTTGGTGGCACCCATGGTGATCCTCTCCAGGCTGGTCGACTCTGGCAGTGTCCCCAGTATTCTGTACGACGAGATCTCCTCTAGCCTGTTTGGGAGAAGCATCGCAAGAGTTAACAGGGTGCTACTCCATATATCATACACAAGAGAGATTCAGTAGTCGTTATTGGCAAGTCATTAAAGATCTGGCAGTGAGTACCACTATAAATAAAATTGCCTGCACCACTAATGGGTAGAGGCTGAACAGTGCTTCCCATACTCTTCAGGTATACCTACAGGCACTATAGGCCATAACATGAAAAAAAAAAAAAAAAAAAAAAAAAAAAAAAAATCCTGTTTGCTTGGGAGAAGTGTTTGGGATGATTAAAAGACTGTGCTACTCTTGCCACTTATCTTGACAGAGACTCAGTACTATGGTTGTAAGTGGTGTGTCATAAGGGGCCTACCATAGTACCAATGCCCTCAAGTATTCTATATGATGATATCTCCTTTAGCCAATACAAGAAAAATATTTGGGATGATTGACCCATTCCTGGCAGATGAATGTACTACCGAATAAAAATGTCTATACAGGCAACTCTTGATTTACGCGTGTTTAATTTACACGTTTTTGTTAATATGTGACCCAAAAAATATTACAATTAATTAAATTTGCGCTCGGTTTGCTTATACGCGATCTGACCCAACCGCATTTTCAAACTGAGCGCAAGATGCCATTTCAAACTGCATGCCAGAGAGTGGATAGCGATGGCAAGTGCCTGTGAGGGGTGAAGACATTGGTGTCCTGCATTTATCCTTTTTACTAGTGTTAACTTTTATACTGTGGGGTTATTTTTGATAAGTGGATTTTTGATAAAGTGGAAAAGCTCAGAGAAAGATGGTGACTGACTGTGGTGTGAGTGGTGAAGACAGTGACGCAGAGTGTGTTGTGTTAATGGTGACTGACTGTGGTGTGAGTGGTGAAGACAGTGACGCAGAGAGTGTTGTGTTTACATATTCTTTGTTTTGTTGTTTTCTATTATTTTTTGCTTTTCCCTTTACTTTAAATACATTTCTAGTATTTAGAATGGTAAATAATAAAAACATGTTAATTTAGCCAAATAGAGTATTTTGTACAAATTATTTTGGGCACATCCCGCATCTCCCCTATTATCTATTGTTTCTTAGGAGAATTACAAATTTGTTTTACGCAAATTTTTGATATACGATGCCTGTTGGAATGCATCTATCGCCTAAATTGAGATTTCCCTGTATATAGATTCTACCAACTTTCATCCATACATCTGTATATAGTTTCCCCGCAAAAGGGTACTCCGGATTGACATGTAGACTCTGCTGCAAGACTGAACAAATAGTTGAACCTACGTATATATGTGTTACTTGTGTTTGATTGGTGATAATGTCAATTAATGTCAATATGTTTGTATGAATGTTATGTGTGTAGCAAATCCACTATCAACAAACACAAGTGGTGACCAGCCTTGAGATGCCATGTTGTCAAATGCTTGGATATTTGAGATGCCAAATAATTATTCATTTTATTAATTTTGTTACTTGCAAGGAATCGTCTTTGTATAGACCATGCTACAATTTAATGCAGTAATATATGAACAAACATCTGTATATAGATGATTCAACAAAAAGTCCCATTTTTTAAATGTCTATGTAGTATATAGATCCTCTGCCGGGAAGGGGTTAAGAGAATTTGCTGCTTCTCTCAATACTGATCTTCAATGTGACACACTCAGTACAGTAAACTTTCCACTCATGCCATGACAGGTTCCTACTCACACTGCTTAGATGGAAAATGCATAAGTCAGTTCTCATACAGAAGAATGGGTTTGGTTCCTCAATGGTAGGAAATTTCAGCTCATTTGTTGTTGATAAATATCATTTTGTAAATATTATGAGTAGAGTTTATGATTTTGCAAATTAGTTTTACAATATCACTAGCCATAATAAATAATGCACCAAGAGGTTTAGTCAGAATTTAAGATGACTTACAGTGAGTGCTTGGAGACCCCTCGGACCCCAAAGCACACATGGATCCACTGTACCATGGCAGCCCCAAGAGTTTTAAGAGTTACGGCAATATCTCAATATTAAGTGCATAATCATCCTAAGCCTCATCATTAGACACAGTATGAATGGGACAGTAAAGCAAGAGAGGGTATTCCTTCCTCGGTGACAGCTTGTCAGTCACTGTTGTGTGCATTGTGTTGCAAAAATGCCCCATGCAGCAGATCCCTTGGGCAACACTCTCCACCAACACAACACAAACACTGCATTGTGCCACACACTGTGCAATATGAACCCCACTCAATGGGCCTTTAGGTTAGGTTAGATATAGCTAAGTTAGGCTGGATTAGGTAAAGAGATATGTGAGGTTTCCATTGTTCAAGAAGGAGAGAGTGTATACGTGTAAGATGGCAGTGAGAGGAAGAAAGGTGTTACAAGTGCAACGTGACTTTCTATTCACATGGTTTTATTGTTTTCTTACACAAGTGCATCCCATTGTTAGGAAAAAATGTGAGTAATTTTGTCTTTGTTATACTCCGTTCATTTCTAAAACCTTATTTAGGTTAGGTTAGGTAAAGCTAAGTTAAGTTAGGCTGGATTACGTTAGGTGAGGCAAGGCTAAACAAACAAATCAAGGTTTGGTTAGGTTAGGTTAAGATAGTCTTGGTTAGGGCAGGTAAGGCTAGACTATACTAAGATAGGGTACGAAAGTTATGCTAAAGCTAAGGTACTGAAAAGATAGGTAAGGTAAGGTAAGGTAAGGTAAGGTATGGTAAAGTAAGGCAAGGTAAGGTAAGGTATGGTAAGGTAAGGTAAGGTAAGGTAAGGTAAGGTAAGTAAGTTAATGTACAGTAAGGTAAGGTAAGGTAAGGTAAGGTAAACTACGGCAAGTATTTTAAAGATAGGTTAAGTAAGCTAAGGTAAGGTAAAAGGTAGGTTAGATTAGGCTGGGTTGGATTGTTTTAGATTTGCTTCAATTAGGTTAAGGTTACATTTAAATGAGATGAGATGAGATGAGATGAGATGAGGTGAGGTGAGGTGAGGTGAGGTGAGGTGAGGTTAAACAAGATTTGATTACACTGGGTTAAGTAAAGACAGGCCAGGCAAGACTAGGGTGTGTCTAAGGCGCAGCACACAAACGGCCAGCATACCTGAGCTTGCTGGCGCCATTTTCAGAGAGGGTTACTTGCTTCTGTACCTCCTGCAGCAGGTCAGCCACTGTGCCATTCTTGTTGGGGTACAGCACCAGCTCCACCTCCTCCTTCATCCGCTCACCCAACCACATGCACTGGGAGACACACGGCACGTTAGCCTCTTCAGTACCACATTTTCATATTCATTCTGGTTATTTTTTGGTGATTTTATACATCTTCAGAAACTTTTGTGGAGCATAAGTCTCTTCAGTACCATGGCACATCTCCATATTCATTCTACTGACTATTTGGTGACTTTATACAGCTTAGAAAATTATGTGGGGATTAAAATAGTTAAGACTGTGGCCATTAATCTTCTGACCTCCACAGACCCTTCCTATTGTCAATAAAATGGTCTAATCATGCACAAAACTCGGGGTGAAAATATGTCCCAGTACTGAAGGGGTTAAAATAAAGACTCTGGCCATTAATCTTCTGACCTCCGTAGAACATTACAAATGCAAGTAAAATAATCTAGTAATATCTAAAAATCATGGTAAAAATGTGTCTCAGTATTGAAGGGATCCACAGAAACACAAAGAAATGCAAACAAACACAGTGATATTTGAATTAATAAGAAAAGTGATAGGAAGCCATCAGTCCTACTTGTGGCGGTCTCTGTATCAAACACACCACCCTATTTCCAACAGTTATCCTCTATTAACTTGTCTAATCTCCTTTTAAAAGCTCCCTAATGAAGCACCACTAACAACCTGATTCCTGCATCATTTCCAGGTTGTTGGTGGTGTTAGTGCCAAGTGGTTAGGGAGCTTTAGAAGATAAGACCTGAGCTGGTTACATGTGGAAATAAGTAAGAAATAGAGTTATCATTGCTTTTACTCACCTTAAACTGCCTCTTGTTCTCCAGCTCATTAATTCTGATGCTGAGCTGCTGGTAGTAGATTTTCTTTGGGTGACGAGGCTTGGTGATCACTAGCATGTCTTTAAGGCTGCCATCAAATGTGCACCTCACAGCATTACCCACTCCATCGCGGTGACTGAAATGCACCAAGGAGGAGCTGATGGAGGACTTCAAGCAGTACAGGGGACTTTACAAGGATGACTAAGAGGGGGGATGATGGAGGGCTTCAAGTAGTACAGGGGACATAACAAGGATGACTAAGAGGGGGTATGATGGAGGGCTTCAAGTGGAACAGAGGACATAACAAAGGCAATGTAAGCAAAATTCTGTTGGTAATCAGCATAGGACATATGTGCTCAAGTTTGTTCCCATGATCTATCTATACATGATGCTGAGAATCTCACACAGAGCAGTACAGACACTATCAGTCCTGTCAGCCCCTGGTACAAAGAGACAATCTCATAAACCATCCAACTATGCCCCAGAAATTCAGCATACCACAAGTGGCCACATACACCCAAAGTAAGGCCCTCCAGCACACACTGGATCACCCTTGTCACTTCACAGTATGACCATTCCCTACCCTGCACCTACTCCAATCCTGAGACCACAGCAAGACCCCAAAGCAAACAGTGGGTCACTATCTCTGCCTCTTCACAATGAGACAGTTCCCTACCCAGCACATACTCCAATCCTTTCTACATAGAGAAATATTCTATAAGTATCACAATTTATCTTTCCTCTATTCTTTCTCTAATACACAAAACCTGATAAACTTTCACAGCCAAACATCATTATACATCAACATTTAATCCCTCAGACTTCTTTAATTTTATGTCTACTGCACTAAATTTGCAAATTGTACATCATACCAGAGAGCCTTAAAAAACTGGAGGAGGTAAGGGTCAGTGTCAAGGTGGTGGGCCACAGCACGAGACACCTGGTCGTAGTTCATTTGCTGGGACAGTTCCATGGTGAACCCTGGATCATTGGGGACCATCTTATCACAGAACGTCACCTGAAGGAGGGAGACACACTGATAAAGCAAGGCCACAAGGGAAGCTGAGAAACTTATAAAAGGATACTGTCAAAACTGTTGATGTGAGTGAGGGAACTGTGCAGCAATGAACCCAACAGTCTTGTGACAACAGAGAAACAGCAAAAACACTCCACAATATTGTTTCGTTCATAGCTCGACATTTCTTTCTTTCTCACTAGGAGTTTGAGCATGTGTGTGTGTGTGTGTGTGTGTGTGTGTGTGTGTGTGTGTGTGTGTGTGTGTGTGTGTGTGTGTGTGTGTGTGTGTGATAAAACATTATTTGCTTTTCAAGTACATGCAAGATATTAAAGTTGCATGCATAGTTTTAATAGGCAAATCGTAAGTACAAGTACTAATTAAGAAGTAAAGATTATTTTATGATCATATGAATGTTCACACACACACACACACACACATACACACACACAAAGATGTGTTGAGACTTGGAACAGTTTGAGTGAGGAAGTGGTGTCAGCAACGAGTGGGCATAGTTTTAAAGAGAAATTGGATAAGTGTAGATATGGAGACGGGGCCACACGGGCATAAAGCCCAAGCCCTGGAAAACTACAACTAGATAAATACAACTAGGTAAACACACGCACGCACACACACACACACACACACACACACACACACACACACGTGACGTGAGAAAATACAGTTTCCCGCATCGTAGCATTGATAAGTGGAATAAACTGAGCAGTGATGTCGTTGACGCGGTGTGTATCAATCAGATGAAAGAGAGATATGACAGGAATGGACAAGGAGACAGGACATAGAGAGCTTAGCTCGGGCCCTGTAATACACAAATAGGTAAATACAAATAGGTAAATACACACACACACACACACAGGAATATTGGATTAGCATTTCATTACATGGACAAAGAAATGATGAAGAAATTGATAAGTACTAAAATAAGTTCCCAGATTGGAATATGCAGGGGTAGTGTGGATCCCCCATAAAAAGTAACACAAAGAAATTGGAGAGACTACAAAAAATGGCTACAAGACTGGTTCCAGAATTTAAAGGGATGACATATGAGGAGAGACTAAAAGCTATGGATCTACCAACCCTGGAACAGAGAAGAGAGAGGGAATCTGATACAAGTTTCTAAATTGATTAATGGAATGGATCAAGTGGATAATGAGAAACTAATCCTGAGAGAAAAGTATGACATTAGAAGCACAAGATCAAATAGTAAGAAACTGAAGAAGGGAAGATGTCTAAGAGATGTTAAGAGATGTTAAAAAATATAGTTTCCCACAAAGATGTGTTGAGGCTTGGAACAGTTTGAGTGAAGAAGTGGTGTCAGTAACGAGTGTGCATAGTTTTAAAGAAAAATTGGATGTGTAGATATGGAGACAGGCCCACATGAGCATAAAGCCCAGGCCCTGTAAAACTAAATCTAGGTAAATACAACTAGGTAAATACACACACACACACACACACACACACACACACACACACACACACACACACACACACACACACACACACACACACATTGGAGGATTGTGAAATACTGCAAGAAGACCTAAATAAGATTTGGGAATGGAGTAAGAAGTGGGAAATGGAATTCAATGTGAACAAAAGCCATGTCATGGAAATGGGAAAGAGTGAAAGATGACCTGTGGGAATCTATTCTATAAGATGGGAGATGGAGTAGAACTGGAGAAAGTAAAAAATGAAAAGGACTTAGGAGTGACAATGGAAGAAAACAATCAACCAGTAAGCCATATTGATAGAATTTTTAGAGAAACATATAATTTGCTAAGGAATATTGGAGTAGCATTTCACTACATGGACAAAGAAATTATGAAGAAATTGATAAGTACTATAATAAGACCCAGATTGGAATATGCAGGAGTAGTGTGGACCCCTCATAAAAAGAAACACATAAGGAAATTGGAGAGGCTACAAAAATGGCTACAAGAATGGTTCCAGAATTTGAAGGGATGACATATGAGGAGAGACTAAAGGCTATGGATCTACCAACCCTGGAACAAAGAAGGGAGAAAGGAGACTTGATACAAGTTTATAAATTGATCAACGGAATGGACCAAGTGGATAATGAGAAACTGATCCTGAGAGAAAAATATGACATCCGAAGCACAAGATCGCATAGTAAAAAGCTGAGAAAAGGAAGATGTCTGAGAGATATTAAAAAATATAGTTTCCCGCAGAGATGTATTGGGACGTGGAACAGTTTAGATGAAGAAGTAGTGTCTGCAACGAGTGTGCACACTTTTAAAGTAAGATTGGATAAGTGTAGATATGGAGACGGGGCCACACGAGCATAAAGCCCAGGCCCTGTAAAACTACAACTAGGTAAATACACACAGGGCCCCGGTATCTCTGTGTTAATGTCCTATTAATGTCCTACTGTCGCAAAGTGCAAAAAGTGGACCATTTTCAAGCGGGATATGGAGAGTGGTCCCTGAGCGGAGATTGTTGGCGGTGTTTGTTTTGGCCAAGAACAGCTGACGATAACTACCATGGCATCCACTCCAGCCCGGGACTTTGAAGGGTTCATGACCACTCCAAGAGGGCTTGAAAAATTCGACATGGATGCAAGAATTCAGGCATTAGAAAGTAAGTTTCTAAACATTAGTTCCATAGAAAAAAAACTGGATAGAGTCATAGCGGAGAACGATACCTTCAAAAAAGAAATATATTTGTTAACGAGAGAACAAAGAGCTGTTGAGGGAAAAAGTGGAAATGGAGAAAGAAAACCAACAACTAAGGAAACAGTGTGACGAGATGAAGGCTAAACTCCTCGAAATGGAGAAGAAAATATCTGAAGGGGACCTGGGGAAGGAGGAATGCCTTAACCTAATTGATGCCAGGATGAAAGAAGTGAAACAAGAACACCAGGAAGTACAAAAGTCCTTTAGGGAGATAGTGAAAAAGCAGGAAGAAGAAAATAATTTGATTACACAGAGTGAAATGGTAAAGGCATTAAAGGAAAATGAGTATGTGGTGAGAGATATTGCTGAAAAGAAAAATGCATGATCATAACAGGATTGAGGGAGGAAACTAACAGGAACTGGCAAGATAGGAGAGATAAGAAAAATGACAGGATTAAGTCTTTACTGAATAAGATCTCAGAAGAGGAAGAATGCCTATATGCTGAGGTAGAAGAAAGTGTTAGACTAGGAGCTTTTGACGAAGGCAAAAATAGACCATTGAAATTGAAATTAAAGTCTCAGGTGGCAGCTGAGGACTTGCTGAGGAGGGCATGGAAACTTAAGGACTCTGAGGAAACCAAAACAATTTACATAAGAAGAAATATGTCACAGGATGAACGAATGAAAATGAAAGAGCTTGTAACTGAAGTGAGAGAGAGGAATGAAGAAAGAACCGAGGAGGAAAAGACCAAGTTTTTTTGGAGGATGAGAAATGGGAGGCTGAAGAAGTGGTGGATAAAACAGACGGAATAGACATTACACTGACAGAAACATGGAAGAAAGAGACTAGGAATGGAATTCAAGTGACTTACACGAATATAGATGGATTTCTGTCTAAGAGGCTAGAATGTATGGATTACCTAAGAAACAATGAACCGGACATAATGTGTGTGGTGGAAACAAAGTTAAGGCCCGAAATAAAGCTAGATTGGTTTGATGTAAAACACTACAAAGTATGGAGAAATGATAGAAAAAATAAAGGAGGTGGTGGTATAATGGTTCTTACTAAGGAAGATCTGATAGTGAAGGAGGTGAACTATAGTAAGAGAAATGAGGAAGTGATAAGTATGCTTATAACAGATGGTAAGAGGGACATTAATATTATAACAGTATACATACCACCCAGAACCAGTGCTTGGGAATATGAACAGTATCAAATGGTGATGAGAAATACTCTAGACAGAATGAAGCAGGAACTCATCAGAAAGGATAGAGTGATGATAGTCGGAGACTTTAATTGTAAGGAAATAGTGTGGGAAGACTACGAAGTGGTGAACGGTGGTGAGTGGGCAGAGGAATTGTTAAACGTAGCAACAAATAACTTGATGACACAGTGGGTGAGATCACCAACAAGGTGCAGGGGACAAGATGTTGCAGCAAGGTCGGATTTGGTGTTTATCAGGGGGCATCTCCTTAAAAGAAGAAATTGAGCATGAATGTCCCTTGGGGAACACAGGGAGGAAAAATTTTATTATATTAGGGCAAATTATAACCATATGAGGGAGTTCTTTAATGAAATTGACTGGTCTGTGGTATACCAGGAAGGGGATATGCAATTGAAATACAATAAATTTATGGATTTATATAACTCTGCTGTGAAGGAGGTTTGTGCCATATCACAGAAAGAGGACTTTAAATAATAAACAGTGGTTTAATAGAAATTGTAAAGAAGCAAAAAAGAACAAAGAAAAGGCATGGAAGAAACTTAAGAAAAACAGTGATGTATTATCAAGAGAAGTTTACAAAACAGCAAGGAATAGATATGTTGAAGTAAGGAGAACAGCACAGAAGGAATATGAACAGAGGGTGGTGGAAAACTGTGATAGTGACCCTAAAATGTTTTACAAATTCATAAATGGAAAACTAAATAAAAGGGAGACAATAGAAAAGGTAAAAATGGGAAGAAGTATATGAGGATGCTAAAGATATAGCTGAAATTTTTAACGACAACTTTTGCAAAGTGTTTACAAAGGAGGAGCATTTCATAGGAGAAGGGCCTACGGAAATAAAGCAGATGCAGGACATCATAGTTACTAAAGAAGATGTAAGGAAAATTATAAGCAATTTGGATATTAATAAATCAATGGGGCCTGATGGCATATCTGGAAGGTTGCTAAATGAATGTAAGGATCAATTTGATATTGTGGAAACCTCCATACGAACAGGAATAGTCCCGAAAGAGTGGAAAAGAGCTGACAATGTGCCTATATATAAGAATGGTAGTAGAATGGAACCGTTAAATTACAGACCTGTATCATTGACTAGTATATTGTGCAAAGTATGTGAAGAAGTTATTAAAGCTAAGTGGAGTGAGTATCTAGAAAGTGAAAACATTCTGAGTGAAAGGCAGTTTGGTTTCAGAAAAGGAAGATCATGCGTATCCAATTCATTATGTTTTTATTCAAGAGTGACTGACATACTACAACATAGAGAGGGATGGATGGATGCTATTTACCTGGACTTGAGAAAGGCCTTTGATAAAGTACCACACAATAGACTGATGTGGAAACTAAAGAAGATTGGAGGAGTAAATGATAAACTAGCAAAATGGATGGAAAATTACTTAGTGGGAAGAGAAATGAGAACAGTGGTGAGAGGAAGGAAGTCCGAGTGGAAGAAGGTAACCAGTGGAGTTCCACAAGGGTCAGTGCTTGGTCCCATCATGTTTTTGATTTATGTTAATGATATGCCAGTAGGAATTGACAGTTACATGAATATGTTCGCGGACGATACCAAAATTATGAGGAGAGTAAAGAATGTGGAAGATTGTAAAAAGTTACAGGAAGATCTTGATAAAATATATGAGTGGAGTAAAGAGTGGCAGATGGAATTCAATATAAACATGAGCCATGTAATGAAAATGGGAAGAAGTAGATACAGACCAAACAGGGATTACAGTCTGGGTGATGAGAAAATTGAAGAGACCAATGAGGAGAAAGACTTAGGAGTAACCGTGCAAAACACCGGAGAAACACATTAACTCGAAAACTCCGACAGGCCTTAAATACGGCTGCATAGCACACTTCCGACAGTCCTTAAATGGGGCAGCTACTTTGAGCGCTAATAAAAACCGCACTAGCATTGGTAGCGCTGCTATATTCGGTCATGACGTAGTCCTATGGTAGTACTGTCGGCTCCCAGGAAGCACACCGCTCTAGCCAGCTAGTCTCCCACAAATTTCTGTGAGGTGCATGAGCATCGTGTCGCGGTGATAATTATTTACGTATTTACGTATTTACTTAATTACGGAACTATTATTTACAACTATGGCTCCTGGTGCTAAGAGGAAGCTAAAGTTTAGTGATAAAAGTGATAGACAAGGCGGGACAAGACGCAAAGTGCACAGGTTGGAGGTAGATCCCGACCCCGCTATTGTGACAACATCATCACCCACACCTGATAAAACATACGTAACTATAATCAGCCAATATGAGTGAAAACACAAAAAACATGTGAAAACACATAAAAACATGAGCAGTGCCTTACATTATGTAAGAATACACATAAAAGCACCTCCCCCGAGTTGCCGCTACCACAATCTTCTCCAACTATCGGTTATTATTCTGAGACAACCATAGTGAGTAGAGCAATAAAAACTTGTAGGATGATGCATTGTCATGTCTACTAACAGCAGATTTTTTTCCAGAGTAATTTATAAGAGTTGATTTTTTGATGATAATTGCGGTAATGGGAGGGTGCGAATTTTGCAGCCATCGTTCTTAGCGGGTTAACAAGATATTTGGGAAAACATATAACATGCTTCAAAATATTGGTCTTGCATTCCACTACCTAGATGAAGGAATGATGAAGAAGATATTATGCACCTTAATAAGACCCCAGTTAGAATATGCGGCTTGCGTCTGGTCACTGCATATGAAGAAAAATGTGAAGAAGGTGGAAAGGGTACAGAGGCTGGCAACAAGGATGGTACCAGGACTCAGGGAGTTAGACTATGAGGAAAGACTGAGGAAACTGGGGCTGACCACATTAGAAGAGAGAAGAACAAGAGGAGGCATGATAACTATGTATAAATTGGTGAACAAGATTGACATATTGGACAGAGAATTGATAAAGGTGACCACAAGTAATTATCTCTGAGGACATGGAAAAAACCTAATAAAAGACATCTGTCTAAATGACGTGAGAAAGTACAGTTTCCCGCATCGTAGTATTGATAAGTGGAATAAACTGAGCAGTGATGTCGTTGACGCAGTGTGTGTCAATCAGATGAAAGAGAGATATGACAGGAGTGGACAAGGAGACAGGACACAGAGAGTTTAGCTCGGGCCCTGTAATACACAAATAGGTAAATACACACACACACACACACACACACACACACACACATGATATGATGAAAAAATTATCACAAGCATGTTATGTCCTAAACTGGAATATGCAGCAGTGGTGTGGTCACTGAGCTCTAAAAAAGATACAAAAAGATTAGAATGGATTCAGAAGATAGCTACAAAGATGGTGCTGGAACTAAAGGGCCTAACATATGAAGAAAAGCTTTAGGAAATGGGAATGCCAACCTTACAAGATAGAAGAGAAAGAAGAGACTTAATAACAATGTATAAAATAGTAAATGGCATTGAAAAGATAGACAAGCAAGAGCTAGTGCTGGTGACAGAAGATGCTAAAAGGACATAAGGACATGTAAAGAAGATTAGGATGAGAGTGTGTGAAGGATATTTGAAGAAAAAAAAAAAAAAAAAAAAAAAAATCCACATAGAACAGCAGAAAAGTGGAATGCATTGAGTGATGAAGTTGTTACAGCATATAATGTGCATATCTTTAAAAAAAAATTAGATAAATGAAGATATGGAAACAGGACAATACAACTATAGTCCTGTTCCTCCAACAATGTGGATTGGGTGCGGCTGTGTTGGGGAATTCCCGCTGAACAGTTATGCCACATGTCTCAGCCAGCGTTGCAGCAGAGTTTTAATATTAGTAAAACTTTAGCAAATATGGTCAGCAAATATACATACGCATTTAACCTTAGTATTACAACGTATGAGAGAAGAGTAAACTTATTATTGATAATATATTCATAAGCCTGGCAAGAAACGTGGCATACATATTTTACAGTGTTGCTAAAAAAAGATAATATACTTATAAAGAGGTTTCCTTGCAGTTTGGGATGGGTAAATAGTTCCATAGTTATAATTAGATTATATTGTGAAGGAAAGTACTTTAAAATAAGCTGACATAAGTAAGAAAAAAAACTACATTCAAATCCTCACGGCAGCAACACCAATCATGCCCGCCATCCAAACAGGTGATGGGAGGTCAGCTGGTGTCCTTGACCAGAAAGAAAGAGAGGGGGAGGAAGAGGGAGGGGTAGGAGAGAGGGAGGAAGAAGGAGAGGGGCGTAGCCAACGAGGGATTAAAGGTATGGCAACGCTGTACTCCCGCTATTTCCCATGGGGGCCGCACCAAATCTACATTTTTAGACAAGCAGGACTATAGGTAAATACACTCTTAGCCTGTCAGCTCCTGGTGGAAAGGAACAATCTGACAACCCACCCCAGGCACATCACAGCAGGCAACACTGAGGCCCCTATTCTGAAATGCTTACCTCTCTTACAATCACTACTTTCCAAAGGCAACAGTTGAAGATATTTGTAATCTTAAGAGAATCTTAATGGTCTTGGTGATAGACTGGCAGATTTCTAGCTTATTAAAAGGAGAAACTATGCTGAAAACCTGGCTAGTTGTCTTTGTGGCCTCGCAAAATTGTCACAATACGAGGGAAGGCATTTCTGAATGAGGGCATGAACTATTACTTAATATTTGTATTTTCAAGAGTATTCTAATGGTCCTGGTGATACATTGGCAAGATTTCTAGCTTATTAAAAGGAGAAACTGTGTTGAAAACCTGGCTAGTTGTCTCTGTGGCCTTGCAAAATCGTCACACTATACGTAAGGGAAGGCATTTCAGAATGAGGGCGTGAACTGTGACTTACCTCCACCCTGTAGAAGAGATCCCTAAAGTAATCACGACAGGACGGAAGTTCAAGGCTGGGGTCATCATGAAGGTCCTCCCTCTGGAACACTATGATGTCGCCATCCATCAGTTCGTCTAGCACCTGCAGGGGAGATGTAAGGCAATGTGAGGCTTCTATTATGGTTAAAAGATTAGCTTAGGTTATGGTGGATTTTGGAGAGGTAAAATAAGACTGGTTAGGTCAGGTCAGGGGTCTCAAACTTTTTATTCATTGACCCCCAAATGAAGTTTCAAATTTTCTATCAAACCCCTAGCTTTTAATTCAAGGGAAAAACACTGATGCCAAAAGTAGTAGTAGTAGTAGTAGTAGTAGTAGTAGTAGTAGTAGTAGTAGTAGTAGTAGTTATGAAAAAAGGTATCACACAATTTCAAATAGGAGGATTAAAATTAATGGTCCCCTCTACTCCAGCTACAAACATTCACTGACCCCCCTTTTGACCCCCTGGCTATTCATCAACCCCTTTGAGAGCTCCTCAGTTAGGTTATCACAAACCATCAGCTCCTCATGTACCTGAAGATATAAAATGACAAGAGGCTTAATTTATGGTAAGAATAGGTTAGATCAGGTAAACCTCTTCACTACCAGGACGTGTTTTCATACTTATGTGCTACTATTTGGTGCTTTTAACTCGAAAACTCCGACAGGCCTTAAATACGGCTGCATAGCACACTTCCGACAGTCCTTCAATGGGGCAGCTACTTTGAGCGCTAATAAAAACCGCGCTAGCATTGGTAGCGCTGCTATATTTGGTCATGACGTAGTCCTATGGTAGTACTGTCGGCTCCCAGGAAGCACACCGCTCTAGCCAGCTAGTCTCCCGCAAATTTCTGTGAGGTGCGTGAGCGTCGTGTCACGGTGATAATTATTTACGTATTTACGTATTTACTTATTTACGGAACTATTATTTACAACTATGGCTCCTGGTGCTAAGAGGAAGCTAAAGTTTAGTGATAAAAGTGATAGACAAGGCGGGACAAGACGCAAAGTGCACAGGTTGGAGGTAGATCCCGACCCCGCTATTGTGACAACATCATCACCCACGCCTGATAAAAACATACGTAACTATTATCAGCCAATATGAGTGAAAACACAAAAAACATGTGAAAACACATAAAAACATGAGCAGTGCCTTACATTATGTAAGAATACACATAAAAGCACCTCCCCGAGTTGCCGCTACCACAATCTTCTCCAACTATCGGTTATTATTCTGAGACAACCATAGTGAGTAGAGCAATAAAAACTTGTAGGATGATGCATTGTCATGTCTACTAACAGCAGATTTTTTTCCAGAGTAATTTATAAGAGTTGATTTTTTGATGATAATTGCAGTAATGGGAGGGTGCGAATTTTGCGGCCATCGTTCTTAGCGGGTTAAACAGCTTCAGAAACTTGTGTGGGGATTAGAACAGTGAAGACTCTAGCCATTAATCCTCTGAGCTCCACAGACCCTTCCTAATGTAAAAAAAATCATAAAATCATACCTAAAACTCAAGGTAAAAAATACATCCCACTACTGAAGAAGTTAAGTTAAAATAGGTGAAGGGACTGGCTATAAAAGAAAGGCCCACTGAACATTCATATACCCAGAGAGTTATATAAATGGATTATCCAAAATTTGAGGACATATTGGAAACCTATATCTTGAAACTGCCATTGCACAACAAGTAAGAATGTCTGCACAAATAAGATACAAATAAAAGTTACACATCACACACTTCACACCTAAATCTCTCACCACCACACAACTGCCACCACTAGGAGCAAAGTGTCAAGTCTTTACAAGCATCTACTAGAAAGTTAGCCATGAAAAAACCAGTTCAAAAGTTGGAGGTGGCCGTGGAGACAGTAAAGGTGTCTGGAAATGAAGCCATGGGCAACAAAACCTATTAAAACAAAACGTCCCATTTAGATGCCAGTCCCCAAGCAGGCCCAGGAGTTGGCAGTTGAAAGGTTCAGGTATATCGTCTTGTGAAACTCTAACGCTCTCACCACTACAAGACTGAAGGAGGACATACAAGGTGACTCGGACCAGGTATCCCTGTCGAGCTCTGCAACACAACACCTACACTATACCAAACTGCCTCTCACAGTGTTAATGTAAGGACTGTGAGTGAGTCTCATACATATGCTTCTTATTTTGTGGCTTTTAATATTAATTGGCTGTTGTAAAGCTTTTCATATATAGTCACTGTGATCTGACCATAAAAAAGTCTATTGTAATGTATGTATATTGAAAAAAGTACCTGTGATGAATGAGTCTAGTTAACACTCAGTACACATCTAATGTAAGCAGAGAAATACATTGCAAAGGTGGTAAGATAAAAACAATAAATAAAATCAATTATTTGGTCACAGAAACAAGAGGAGTGAAAGCCAGGGATCAATTCAAAAAGGTTAGAGAAACTAGCTGAGGAAAGTTCAGAGAGAGAGAGAGAGAGAGAGAGAGAGAGAGAGAGAGAGAGAGAGAGAGAGAGAGAGAGAGAGAGAGAGAGAGAGAGAGAGAGAGAGAGAGAGAGAGAGAGAGAGAGAGAGAGAGAGAGAGAGAGAGAGAGAGAGAGAGAGAGAGAGAGAGAGAGAGAGAGAGAGAGAGAGAGAGAAATAATAAAGAATGGGAGATGCAAGAGACAGAAACAGGTAGAGGAGCCCTGTGTATGATGTCCACAGTCATTCTGTAGACACAGCTAAAAGAAAACTTGAAGAAGTGTTGGATACTTGCTATAAATATGAACTCGCCTCCACCTCACATACCTTTTCAAGAGGCCTGTCAAGGTCAGCCAGACGCTCTGCTTGGTTGGGCATGATTTCTTCATACAACACGAGCTCAGTGCCTTGGGGGAGTCCTGCCCGCTCATTCAAGAGAGGCACCAGCTCCTCCTCTGCAACAAGTGGTCATGAAATAGAGACCAAAGAAAGTCACGACATTTGCAACACACACACTAGAATATGAATCACCTCAAGGCCACAGTGATAAAGTAAGGAACATCACCTGCTGGCAAATATGAGGCCAGTACCCACATAAACAAATCAGGACATGACTAAAGAAATAATCACACTTGCCAGAACAACAATGGAACTTTTATTTTATTTTATTTTTTCTATGCCTTGGCCTATAGTGCCTGTAGGTAGCTTGAAGAGCTTTGGAAGCACTGTTAAGCTTCCGCCCATTAGTGCCACAGGCAATTTTATTTATAGTAGTATCCATGTTAGGACCCATATCACCACCCAAGTGCATCTTTGGTGTAACCACCTGGTAGAACCTGGGTATCATGGTGACATGTAGGTAACTTTAACCCACTCGACAAATGGCAAAGTATCAAGGCGGTATGTGGTAGGATTTGAACCTACGCGTGGATGTCTGCCCAATCCCACGCTCACCACCTTATCCACTACACCACCGCCCCCCTACACATGCTGCAGTGGTGTGAAATCCATATCCTAAAAAATCTTTTCTAGACAGAGAAGTGCTGAGAAACTACAAAATGGGTATCAGAACTGGGAAACAAAAAAAGGTTTGGCAAACATAATCTGCCTCCACCAGAGCAGCAGTGAACACCAAGACTTGTGACCATGGTGTCTTGGATTCTGTGGCACCACAACAATTAACACTTAGGGATTGCAGTAAGAAAGTGTAAAATAAAATGTACAATACTTTGACAGTACTTTGACAGCTAGTGGAAGTTATTGGGCCTTTTTAAGTGTGTTTCTATGACTTCACAAGTACTTTAACCTCTTCCCGGCGGAGGATCTATATATGTACGTTTCAAAATTGGGACTTTTTGTAGTATCATCTCTATATATAATTTGTTCTGATTTTACTGCACTAAGTTGTAGCATAGTCTATATATAGACTATTCCTTACGAGTAACAAAATTCATAAAATAAATCATTATTTAGCATCTCAAATATCCAGACACTTGGCAACATGGCATCTCAAGGCTGGTCACCGCTTGTGTTTGTCAATGGTGGATGTTCTAAACCAGTGGTTCCCAAACTTTTATCTGTCATTTTCCCCTGCACTCAGTTCAACCATCCAGATTTCCCCCTTCATGTGTATGAGAGGGCTCATGTTTGAACGTGAACCGACTGGTAGATACAGTGCCGCCCATCTACAACAGGTGTTCTCTCTCTCTCTCTCTCTCTCTCTCTCTCTCTCTCTCTCTCTCTCTCTCTCTCTCTCTCTCTCTCTGACATGAGAAAATCCATCTGAGATTTTTTTAGTTAGTAGGTAGTGCAATTATTTCCCCCTGGTAGCTTCAAATTTCCCCCCAGGTGGAAATTTTCCCCAGTTTGGGAACCACACACTCTTCAGTACTGGGATGCATTTTTTACTTTGAGTTTTGGGTATTATTAGAAGATTTTATATACAAAAAGAAGGGTTTGTGAAAATCAGAAGATTAATACCCAGTCTTCACCATTTTAATCCTCACACAAGCCTCTGAAGCTGTATCAAATCACCAGACAGAAAGCACAATGAATATAAGTTGTCCTGGTACTGAAGGGGTTAATATTGGAAATTTTTGCATTTTTTCCCATTTCTTTTATTATTAGTCTATCATGTTTAAGAGAAAGAACTGTACCATCAGCCAGCAGTGTTGCCTAAAAATGAATAGGTACAAAACAAGTACAGTGGAAACTCAATACTCAAACATTTAAATAGTCAAACTTTTTAATACTCAAACAGCCATTTGGAATGAATTCAAGTATTGAGTCTCCACTGTATATGAAAAATACAAAGAAAAGTGGAAGTAAGTTACATCCAGGTCACAAGTCCTGGATGTGAGTAACTCCAAACGTCGCCATAAATATATCAACATACAATACCATCGATTAAACACAAATAACACCTATATATAGATTCAATTGTTCGTTCCATTTTGCAGCAGAGTTGATATATAAATGTCACTTGTTCAGTTTTGTGGCAGTCTATACACTAAATCCTCCTCATACAGTACTTCGTTATCCGCTAAATTCACAGTTACGGTGTTAGATAATTTCTACCCTTGATTCTATTTACGGTAAGAAAAATTCAGATATGGTATCTGCTCGTGTCTTGTTTACACCATACCGTAGAGCCACCACGCCGCATGGCCACCACAACAATCAGACTCTTCCCACATTTCTCACTGAACACAAGTGAAATCCTTATGGTGTATTTTTTGCAGATATTATGACTAAGGCCTGAAATCCCTACTGTCCCTTAGCCTCGGGAGGGACATCATCTGTTAGAATATGGCGAGTGAAAGGTAAATAAAAACATTTTCTGTTTATTTCTTTTGCACAGTACTTTTTTTTTTATATAACTATTTTCATGTCTGTGGGGGTGATTTTCGACGTGCTGGAACACATCCCCTATTATTACATCTTATAATGGGTTCGGTATATGGTAATTTTGATTTGTGGTAAGGTTTTCAGGAATGCAAATGTACCATAAAACGAGGACTTACTGTATATGGATTGAATTGTTTGTTGAGTCTTGCGGCAGAGTCTATAAGTCAATCTGGAAATGCCCATTTGCTAAGAAACTGTATAATGATGTATGGATGAAAGTTGGTAAGGTCTATATATAGATGATTTCTTAACTGGTAGTACACTCAGGGGTAAATCGGCTCTGGTGGAAGTTACTGTGGTTTTCAAGGGTGTTTTCATAATTCTAAAGATATCATGACAGTTGTAATGGAAGTTATTGTGGTTTTCAAGAGTGTTTTCATGATGCTACAGACACCATGACAGTTGTAATGGAAGTTATTGTGGTTTTCAGGGGTTTTCATAACCCTACAGATACCTTGAGTGTTGTAATGAACGTTATTGTGGTTTTCAAGGGTGTTTCCATAATGTTAGTGGACTGAAAGATATCAAATTTCCAAGGACATTTTCATCACTTCACAGATCTAAATATTTAACATACTTTAAGCACTTGTTGACATTTTCAGTGGGGAGGGAGAGAGGGGAGAGGGAGGGGGATGCTATTTCAAACTTCTCTAACTTCCAATGTCCCTCTACTCATGCCCTCACTCCCACAGCCCTCAGCACAGGACACCCCAACAAACACAGACAAAAAATAATGAGTAGAAAAAATAGACAAGACAGATGCATAAACTGGCCACAAGTAACAAAACTATCATAAAAAAAAAAAACATCCCCAAAAGACTCCTGAAAATTAAATGAGGATAAGTACCTTGAAACCTTCCCACAGACAGACAAAGAGACAGGCAGACACTCACGGACATTGAAGCAGATATTCATGTAGTGATGGCCACAATAGTGAAGGCGCTTGTGTCTGGGGTCATAGTACTTAAAGAAGAGCAGCACATCGGAATCCTTGTCGAAGGAGGTGAGCATCTTGAGCCCAGAGTCTGGAGCCACCGTCTCAAAGAACACTGTCCATGGGTTGATGTTCTCGCTGATCTGTGGGGTGGACAGGCAGGGATTAGTGGTGGTGGTGGTGGTGGTGGTGGTGGTGGTGGTGGTGGTGGTGGTGGTGGTGGAGGAGGAGGAGAGAAAACAACAGTAAAGAAAAAAGATGATGAGAAAGAAGAAGAAGAAGAAAACAAGAAGAAGAAGAAGAAGAAGAAGAAGAAGAAGAAGAAGAAGAAGAAGAAGAAGAAGAAGAAGAAGAAGAAGAAGAAGAAGAAGAAGAAGAAGAAGAAGAAGAAGAAGAAGAAGAAGAAGAAGAAGAAGAAGAAGAAGAAGAAGAAGAAGAAGAAGAAGAAGAAGAAGAAGGAAGAAAATGTAACAAGAAAGAAAGAAAGAAGGAAAATTAAATAAGTCTCTCTCTCTCTCTCTCTCTCTCTCTAAGGAATGATAAGAGGGAGTAAAATGAGAAACAGACAAACTTATTTCAGCATTCCACTTTGTCATGGTGAAACATCATCATTTCAGAATAAGACCAAAAACTGGCTCCTCCTCCTCCTCCTCCCACAAACAGCCTAGCCTAGTAAGGACCTAAGGGTCTGTTGCTGTTTGTCTTCCTTTGTATATTCCTCCTCCCTCTCCCTCCCTCCCTCCCTCCCTCCCTCCTCCTCCCTCCCTCCCTCCCTCGTCCCTCCCTCCCTCCCTCCTCCCTCCTCCCTCCCTCCCTCCCTCCTCTCCTCCCTCCTCCTCCTCCCCTCCCTCCTCTCGTCCTCCCCTCTCTCCTCCTCCTCCTCCCTCTCCTCCTCTCCTCCCTCCCTCCCTTCCCTCTCTTCTCTTCCCTTCCTTCCTCCTTCCCTTCCCTTCCTTCCTTCCTTCTCCTTCCTTCCTTCCTTCCCTTCCTTCCTTCCTTCCTTCCTTCCTCCTTCTCTTCCCTTCCTTCCTTCTTCCTTCTCTTCTCTTCTCTTCTCTTCTCTTCTCTTCTCTCTCTTCTCTTCTCTCTCTCTTCTCTTCTCTTCTCTCTTCTCTCTCTCTCTCTCTCTCTCTCTCTCTTCTCTTCTCTCTCTCTCTCTCTCTCTCTCTCTCTCTCTCTCTCCTCTCCTCTCTCTCTCTCTCTCCTCTCTCTCTCTCTCCTCTCCTCTCCTCTCCTCTCCTCTCCTCTCCTCTCCTCTCTCTCTCCTCTCCTCTCCTCTCTCTCTCTCTCTCTCTCCTCTCTCTCTCTCTCTCTCTCTCTCTCTCTCTCTCTCTCTCTCTCTCTCTCTCTCTCTCTCTCTCTCTCTCTCTCTCTCTCTCTCTCTCTCTCTCTCTCTCCTCTCTCTCTCTCTCTCTCTCTCTCTCTCTCTCTCTCTCTCTCTCTCTCTCTCTCTCTCTCTCTCTCTCTCTCTCTCTCTCTCTCTCTCTCTCTCTCTCTCTCTCTCTCTCTCTCTCTCTCTCTCTCTCTCTCTCTCTCTCTCTCTCTCTCTCTCTCTCTCTCTCTCTCTCTCTCTCTCCTCTCCTCTCCTCTCCTCTCCTCTCCTCTCTCTTCTCTCCCTCTCCTCCTCCTCCTGCAACAGTACTTACATCAACAATGGGCTTGTGTATGTCAGTGTTGAGGTCCAGCAGTGTGGGTCTGTTGGTCTTGTTGGTGCGCAGGTTGAACGGCCACGGTCTGATCTGCTCAATGGGATATTTCTGCAAGAACAAGGAATGACATCAGGAAAGCTGCTTCTTCTTTCAATGCAGGATGAGTACTGGTCAAGGGCAACAAAGGAGTGAAAAGAAGGCTCTGAGGTACCAGTCTTAAAGGAAAGGTTGAAAGAAACACTCAAAATCGGAGGATGTATCTGGAAACCTCCCTCTCGAAATAGTTCAAGTCATAAGGAGGAAATACAGAAGCAGGCAGAAAGTTAGTTTATCAGAGGAAGGTAGAATGATTGAGTTCTGGTTAACTCTTGCATTAGAGGGCAGAACTGGGGTGAGGGAAAGTGTTGTGCAGTGAGGCTGTGGAAGGAGAGGCATGCAGTTATTAACATCAGAAGAGCAACTACCAGGAAAATAGAGGTGGAAGATAGCAAGAGATAGCAAGTATGGCCTTGAAGTTTTGCCATTTGCGGAGTGGTTTAAAGTTAGCTGCATGTCACCATGATACACAAGTTATAGGCGGTTACACCAAAGATGCGCTTGGGTGGTGATACGGGCCCTAATATGCCCACCACTATAAATAAAATTGCCTGCGCCACTAATGGGTGGAAACTGAACAGCACTTCCTATACATACTCTTCAAGTTACCAACAGGTGCTATAGGCAAGGACATAAAAAAAAAAAAAAAAAAAAAAAAAAAAGATACAACACTGCAGTGATGAGAGAGGATGAAGACAGTCAATTGAAGTTGATGAGACGATAATCCTTAGATTCCACCCTGTCTGACGATTGTAAGACCCTCTCAACTTATTTCTTTCTTCCTGTGACTTGAGATCTTTCACAAGGCAAGTTTCAAGACTAATCCACTAGTCACAATTATTTCCTACCACACTCTGGGTATTGGCACTGATGTGGGCCCTTGATTCCACCCTATCTGAAGAATGAAAGACCCTCTTAAAGGTATTTCCTTCTTCCTGTGACTTGAGATCTTTCACAGGCAAGTTTCAAGACACTACTAATCCACTTGTCAGAATTGTTTCCTACCACACTTTGGGTACTGGCACTGATGTGGGCCTTTTGTTCCTCTAGTAAGTGTCCCTTATCAAAATAAATAGTAAATTAAATAAATAAATAAATGAATAAATAATAATTAATGAACGTATGAACTTAATGGTTTCTTGCACCTTCTCTCAGTTCTCACACTACAATACAAGCCAATCAGCACCACAGGGAGTACTACAACATGAAGCCTACACAAGCATATACAAGAAAAAGGGAATTAAAGACACATTTTGCAATTTTTACTCCATTCTACCCCCATTAATCCTTTCACTGATACCAAACAATTAGCAGCACAAGTAACAAAGTTTTTTTTACCTTTTCTTTAATGTTATGGCCTATAGTGCCTGTAGGCATACTTGAAGAGTACATGTGGGAAGCGCTGTTAAGCTTTCGCCCATTAGTGGCGCAGGCAATTTTATTTATAGTGGTGGGCATATTAGGGCCCATGTCATCACCCAAGCGCATCTTTGGTGTAACCACCTAGAACCCGAGTATCATGATGACACAAATGGCATAGCTTCAAAGTGGTATGTGATGGGATTCAAGCCTATGTTTTGCACGTAGGTGGGAACGATGTCAGAGCAGGTGGGTCGGAGGAGTTAGTGGCAAGATTTCAGGAAATGTTAGGCAAGATAAGGGAGAGTGGTAGGAGGTGTGTAGTGTCAGGAATCTTGCTTCGTGTGTATGTTAGCAGGGAATGGTTGTCTAGAGCCATTGGTGTGAATGAACGGGTAAAAGGGATGTGTAAGGATGTGGGTGTCAGCTTTGTGGATGTATGGGATAGGTTCTATGGGCGAAGGGATTTGTATGCTAGGGATGGTGTGCATCTGAGTAGGAAGGGTGTGGATGTGCTGAGTGGATGTCTGGAGGGGGGAGTTGGGATGGAGTGTAGAGGGTGAGGTAGCAAATGCATTCCAGAAGAAATATGCTAGACATAAATTAGATAGGATAAACAGAGATAGTGAAAAGATTAGGAAAGATTTCCAGGTGCAAATAGGAGAGAATAAGATTAGGATTCCAAATAAGGAGACAGCATCTAGGAAGGTAGCTGGACTTAAATGTTTTTATGTAAATGCCAGGAGTCTTAGGAACAAGAAGGATGAGTTATCTAGTTATATAGTTGAGGAGGACTTAGATGTTGTATGTGTCACAGAGGCATGGGTAAATGAGGAAAAGTTTAGGAAAATAGGAAAGAATATGAAGTAGATGGATACATTATGTATTTACACCAGAGAATTGGTAGGATAGGTGGAGGAGTAGTTATTTATGTAAAAAATCCTTCATTTCCAGTCAGGTTAATGGTATTAAGGTAGATAACAGAGTAGAGTCCTTATGGCTGGATGTTAGAGTAAACAAAAGTAAGGTTATTAGAGTAGGAGCTTTTTATAGACCACCTAACCAGTCAGCAGATGTAGACAACCTTATGGTAGATGAGATAAATAGGGGTGTACTAGTCAGACAATTATCTTAGGGATTTTAATCTTAAGTCAGTAAACTGGGAGAGGATGGTAGGAGATGCTAGTGAAAATAAGTTTATGGAAAGTTTTCAGGATAACTATTTAGTGCAGATGGTAGATAAACCTACTAGGGGGAGGAAGGTTTTAGACATAGTACTAACAAATATTGAGCATTGTTTAAAGGAAGTTGAGGTAGGAGAGACTTTAGCAAACAGTGACCATCATATAATTAGATTTATCATTAATTCCAGTAGGGATAATATAGTGAATAAGACTAGAGTCCCAAACTATCAGAAAGGCAATTATGGTAGGTTACGTCAGTTATTAGGAGAGGTAAACTGGGAAGATAGTTTTGGAAATAAAACTGCACAGGAGATGTGGGATATTTTTAAGGTTGTAGTAAAGGGTATAGTGATGCAGTGTATCCCTTACAAAGATATAAGGCAGAGAAACAGGAAGCCATTATGGTGGACTCATGAGATAGGTAGCCAGATCAGAGAGAAGAAGAGGGCATACAGAGAGTTGCAGAAAAGTGGGGAAGATGTAGATTTGATTAGGTACAGACAGGTCAGAGATGATTTGAGTAAGGTTATAAAAAAAAAAGTAAAAGGCAGGCAGAGATAAAACTAGCTAGAGCTGGGAGTAAAGATCCCAAAAAATTATATAGTTATTACAAGGTCAGTGATAAAAGAAATAAGGATAGGATTGGACCACTCAGAAAAGATGGTGTAGTAGTGGATCAAAATGAAGACATAGTAGAATTATTGAATGAACAAT
Organism: Portunus trituberculatus; assembly: GCF_017591435.1. Taxonomy (NCBI): domain Eukaryota; kingdom Metazoa; phylum Arthropoda; class Malacostraca; order Decapoda; family Portunidae; genus Portunus; species Portunus trituberculatus. Next base: position 5,420,254 of record NC_059280.1, read on the forward strand.
TTTCTTCAGTATTTACTAGGGAAAGAATAGGAAATCCTGTTACAAACAGTGCGACGAGTAGTTTAAGAGCTTTAGAAAATATTGATATAAAACCGGAATTATTAGGAAATTTATTCTTGAACTAGACGATAGGAAAGCTAGTGGTCCTGATGAGCTACATGCCAGAGTACTTAGGGAGGGTGTAGACAGTATTTCTGAAGCACTTAAGTTAATCTTTGAAAGATCACTTAGGTTTGCTGAGATACCTCAGGACTGGAAGTTAGCTAATGTTACTCCAATATTTAAAAAGGTAGGAAGGATGATGCGAATAATTATAGACCGATCAGTTTAACTAGTATAGTATGTAAGATACTAGAGAAAATCATTAAGGGTAGTATTTGGGAGCATTTAAATGAGAATAGATTAATTAGAGATACCCAACATGGCTTTAGATCAGGGAGGTCCTGTCTTACAAATTTGCTCGATATCTTAGAATATATTACCAAGGAGTTAGATGATGGAAATAGCATAGATGTTATATATCTAGATTTTAGCAAGGCGTTTGATAAGGTACCGCATAGGAGGCTAGTGTACAAATTGAGACTACATGGGATAGGGGTAGGTTAGTTGATTGGATTAGTGAATGGCTTTCTGATAGGAAACAGAGAATAGTATTAAATGGGGCAATGTCTGAGTGGAAGGAAGTGGTTAGTGGGTACCCCAAGGATCAGTGCTAGGACCTCTTCTTTTCTTGGTGTACATTAACAATTTAGATATAGGAATTAGTAGCAAAGTATCAAAGTTTGCAGATGATACTAAGATAGCATGTGCAGTACAGGGTGAAAAGGACAATTACAGAATACAACGAGACCTGGACAGGCTGATAGCATGGGCAGACAGGTGGCAGATGGAGTTTAATTCTAAAAGTGTCAGGTTATGCATTTAGGTAAAGACAACACAAACTTTAACTATGAGATGGAGGGATGTTGGCTAGAGGCAGTAGAGGAAGGAAAGGATTTAGGAGTAGTGATAGACAGGACTATGAAATTTTCAAAGCAATGTTTAGAAGCAAGAAATAGGGCAAATAGGATCCTGGGTTTTATAAATAGAAATGTTAGTTATAAAAGTAAGGAAGTGGTGCGTAGCTTATATAATTCCTATGTTAGGCCCCATTTAGAGTATTGCATACAGGCCTGGTCACCCCACTATAGGCAGGATATCAACATGTTAGAAGCAGTTCAGAGAAGAGCAACTAGGATGATACCAGCATTAAAGCGCCTGGAGTATAGAGATAGATTAAAGGAATTAAACATGTTTTCATTTGAGAGGAGATGTATAAGAGGGATATGATAGAGTTATTTAAAATGTTCTCAGATACAAACTACATAGATGTGAGATCTTTCTTTACCTTAGAGGAGGGAAGTAGGACTAGAAATCATGGCAGGAAGATTAGAAAGCAAGGCTGCAGGTTAGATATAAGAAAATATTTCTTTAGTCATAGGGTGGTAGACTTCTGGAATGCATTGCCAGAGACGGTTGTAAATAGCACTAGTTTGACAATGTTTAAAAACAGATTAGATAAGCACTTAAATTTATTAGATTTATAATTATGTATAGCACTGCATGATAGTTTTATAAGAAATTTACTATAGTTAAACAAGACATGATCCCCATGTATGGGGACCACAAATTGTAGAGGATTTCGCTGCAGGACTTAGCCCTGTTAATGGGCCAAATATTTAGAATTAGTATATAATGTATTGTGTACTTGTAAGTGTATCTTTAAGTACTGATGACGAGGTCGCTGTGCGACTGATACAGGATAACCTAGATGGGCCCTGGTGGCCCTTTGTTATCCTATTATTTATGTTATGTTATGTTATGTTATGTTATATGTTATGCACGGACATCTGCCCGATCCCACGCTCACCACCTTATCCACTAAACCACTGCAATTCTTTGTAAGTTAGCTATGAGAAAGAATGGCTGCTGCAACTTATACCCAGTTTACAGATTCCCTTAACCTCTTCAGCACCAAGATGTGTTTTCATATTTATTCTAGTTACTATTTGGTGATTTGATTTAGCTTCATAAAACTTATGTGGCGATTAAAATAGTGAAGACTCTGGTCATTAATCTTTTGACTTCCATAGACTCTCCCTAATGTAAATAAAATCTTCTAATCATACCCAAATCTCAGGTAAAAATACATCTTAGTACTGAAGAGGTTAAGGATTGGCCATTCAGGAAAAAAAAGAAAAAGAAAAAAAAATGTTCACCATAATAATTTTGTATTCATTATGTATTTACTACTGACAAGACACCACAAGAACAAAAGAAATAAATGAATAAATAAAACAAATATTGGCAATTCAGGAAAGCAGAGTCAAATATAAGTAAAGGGTTATAAGAAAGAGGAAAGCCTTGTGCTGCGGCCTCACTGCACAAGCATTTCTTCTTCCTCTCATTCCTATTGTGTCTAACCCTCTAATGCAAGAGTTAACCAGTACTCTCAATCATTCATACCTTTCTCTGGTAAACTCTGGAACTCCCTGTCTGTGTCTGTATTTCCACCTTCCTATGACTTGACTTCATTTAAGAGGGAGATTTCAAGACATTTATCCCTTTCTTTTGGCTAAACCTCTCAGATCTGTAACAGGGCTGGCAACTGAGAGGGCCTTTTATTTCATTTTTGTTGCCCTTGGACAGCTTTCCCCTCTTACACACACACACACACACACACACACACACACACACACACACACACACACACACACACACACCGCTCCGTGGAGAGCGGACGTGCCTCCTGCTCAGAGTGGCATCTAACTAACACTCCACACGCTAAGCAATGTGCTTGAGTGAGAATCGTTATTACTATTGAGGGGCGACCAGAGCGAGTGAACGAGTGTACAGAGTGAACGTAGCCTGGTGGCGTGTACATGGGAGTGATTGGAGGTGTGAGAACCTCCACACTCCAAACGACAGAGCGGGAACCACACAAAGGCCAGCCATAGCAGCCGCCAACGCGTCCCACCACACACACGTAGCTACCAGGCCTGGCCCCCAGTGACCACACACCCACATGCTCCCAGGAAGAGTAAAAAAAAAAAAATGGATAGACCAGTAAGAAATAAATTACCAAATTCAAAATATGTCGATGACTCCCAGGGAGCAAAGCCGAAAGTGGCCAGTCAAAGCATGAGTCCATCTTCAACAGGGGCAACAATGCAAGGTAGATTGGTAATGTTGGAGAAGAGATTTGAGGAGTTGGTGAAGGAATTAAAAGTTCAGAGGAGTGAGGAGGAGCAGGATAGAGAATTCCGCAAGGCTTTGAAGGAAAGAGTTAAGAGACTGGAGGAAAATGAAAAACGATTGGTGGATGAGAAGGCACACTTGAGAGTGGAGGTTGAAAAATACAAGAGACGGTTGGAGGAGAAAATGGAGAGTAGTAAAGGAGAAAGATGACTTTAAGAAAATGATTAGTGAGCAGAATGAAAGGTTTGAAAGGGAATGGGAACTGAAGAAAACACAATGGACTGAGTCGAGGAAGCAGAGATGGTTGGATTACAAGAAATAATTAAAGATCAGTTGAAGGAAGACAAAAAGAAAGGTCCAAGGAACTGGTTAATGTAATGAAGAATAAGGAAACATTGATAAGGAAATAGCAGAAAAGAAGAAGAGTGTGTTAATATTTGGGATGAAAGAACAAAATATAACATATAAGCCTAAGAGAATTAAGGAAGAATTAAAACGGTAAGAGATCTGTTAAAAATCTAAATGATGATGAAAAAAAGACCTACAAGAAGAAGTGGAAGAGATCCATAGACTGGGTCCGTATAAGGAGGGAGTGAGCAGACCGATTAAAGTAGTACTGAAGTCACAACAATCTGGAGGATATCCTATATAGAACATCAAAGTTAAGAGAGATAGAAGGTTGTAAAGAGGTGTTTGTGAGAAAGAATAGAAATGAGGAAGAGAGGAGAAGATATAAGGAATTGGTGGAAGAGGCGAGAAGGAAAAATGATGAGCGGTCTGAGGAGGAAAGAGAAAAGGTTTTTTGGAGAGTTATAGGAGAGAGAGTCAGAAAGTGGTATGTGGAAAGAAGGAATGCGGAGAAACCCCTAGAAGGAGCAGTGGGTGGACCGTAATGTATGCTAATATAGATGGGATACTGTCAAGTAGATTGGAATTGCAAAACTATATGATGGTGGAGAAGCCTGATATAGTGTGTTTGACTGAGACAAAATTGCATGAAAAAACAAAGATAAATTTGGATAATAAATATAATATATGGAGAAAGGATAGAGAGGATAAAGGTGGAGGAGGAGTTATGATTATGACGAAGAAATAAATAAATGTGGATAAGGTTTGGTATGGGAAGAACAACACAGAAGTGATAAGCATAAGGATAAAAAGTGATGGAAAAGAATTAATAATCATGGTGACCTATTTACCTCCTAAAACAAATTCTTGGACATTAAGAGAATACGACAATATGATCAAGGATACTTTACAGAGTTTGGAAAGTGTATTATCTGGAAAAAGAAAGGTGATACTAGTAGGAGATTTTAATTGTAAGGAGGTGGATTGGGAAAATCTAGTAAGTGGTGTTGGAGAGAAGCATGGGGAGAGAGATTTCTTAATCTAATGATGGAAAATATGATGGAACAGAGGGTGAAGGAAAATACTAGATATAGAGGAGATGATGAACCGGCTAGACTGGATTTGGTGTTAACAAGAGAAGTGTACCTATGTGGAGATATACAATACAGGTGTCCTTTGGGAAAGAGTGATCATGTGGTTATGGAAATGCAGATAGCAACAACACAGCGAAGGAAGGACGAGACATACAGGAGTGGTAGATTGAATTATAGAAAGATGGACACAGAAAGTTTGAAAAATTATTTCAGAAAATTAGATTGGGAGATGTTACAAATCAGAGAAGTGCAAAAGAAATATGAGATTTTTATGAAATATTATAAAGAAGGAGTTATGAAATTTGTACCAAAGTATAAACCGAGAGAGGAAGGAAGAAAGGATTGGTTTAATGCAACTTGTGTTAAGGCTAAGGAAAAGAGAGATGTGGCTTGGAAAAGATGGAAAAGAGCAGGAATATACTAAATAAGGAGAATTATAGAGTGGCGAGAAATGAGTATGTGAGGGTAAGGAGTGAGGAAGAAAGAAAATTTGAAAAAGATATTGTAGACAAGAGTAAGGAACATCCAAAATTGTTTTACAGGTTCATAAATGGTAAACTTAAAAGAGAGAGTCCATTGAAAGATTAAAAAGAGAGCAAGGGATAGTAGATGACCCTAAGAATATAGCGGAATTGCTAAATAATAGGTTTCAGCAAGTATTTACTGAAGAAACAATGTTTGTAAAGCCTCAGAATGTACAAGGAAATGTGCACATGGATGACATTAAGATACCTAAAAAGGAGTTATATAAAATGTTGGAGGAACTTAAAGATGATAAAGCGATGGGACCAGATGAAGTTTCAGGAAAATTATTGAAGGAGTGTAGAGAAGAATTGATTGATCCATTATATGATAATATAAGGTGCTCATTAGAAACAGGAAGTACCGGTGGAGTGGAAAAGAGCTGAAGTGGTGCCCATTTATAAGGGAGGCAGTAAGGAAGAGCCTCTTAACTATAGACCTGTGTCTCTAACAAGTGTGGTCGGTAAGATTTGTGAGAGGGTGATAAAGAAATATTGGATACGGTTCCTGGAGGATCATAAGTTATTATCGGATCATCAATCTGGCTTTAGGAAAGGGAGGTCATGTGTAACAAATCTACTGAGCTTTTATTCAAGAGTGGTTGACAAAATACAAGAGAGAAAGGGATGGATGGACTGTGTATATTTGGATTTAAAGAAAGCTTTTGACAAGGTACCTCACGAGAGACTGTTATGGAAATTAGAGATTTATGGAGGACTGAGAGGAAAAGTGTTAAAGTGGATGGAAAACTACTTGAGATGGAGGGAGATGAGAACGGTAATAAGGGATGCAAAGTCAGACTGGTTGGTGGTGGAGAGTGGAGTCCCACAAGGCTCAGTGCTGGCACCAATACTTTTCCTTGTATATATTAATGACATGCCAGAGGGAGTAAACAGTTATATTAATTTGTTTGCGGATGATGCGAAGTTGTGTAGTGTGTGAAGAGTGAAGAAGATTGTGAAATTTTACAGGCAGATCTGGATAAGATTTGGGAGTGGAGCAAGAGGTGGCAAATGGAATTTAATCTGAGCAAAAGTCATGTGATGGAGATGGGGAAGAGTGGAAGACGGCCAAGAGGGTCATATAAGATGGGTGAAGAAGTAGTGTTGAAAAAGGTGGAAAAGGAAAAGGATTTGGGAGTGATAATACAAGACCATGGGCAGTTTGAGGCTCATATTGATAAGATGTTTGGAGAAACGTATAATTTGATAAAAATATTGGATTAGCCTTCCATTATATGGATAAAGATATGATGAAGAAATTAATTAGTACGGTAATTAGACCAAGATTGGAATATGCTGGAGTGGTTTGGTCCCCTTATAAAAAAAGCATATAAGGAAGTTGGAGAGATTGCAGAGAATGGCAACAAAAATGGTTCCGGAATTGGCAGAAATGACCTATGAGGAGAGATTAAAAGAAATGAATTTGCTTACCTTGGAACAAAGAAGAGAAAGAGGAGATTTAATACAGGTTTATAAACTGTTGAATGGACTGGATGAAGTGGATAATGAGCAAATGATGTTGAGAGAGGAAAACTTAAACAGAACTACAAGATCGCATAGTAAAAAGATAGCCAAGGGAATATGCTTGAAGGATGTGAAGAAATATAGTTTACCACAAAGATGTGTGGAGGTGTGGAATGGTTTGAGTGAGGAGGTGGTATCAGCGAGGAGTGTGCATAGTTTTAAAGGAAAGTTGGATGTGTGTAGATATGGAGACAAGGCCACACAAGTATGATACCCAGGCCTTGTAAAATTACAACTAGGTGAATACAACTAGGTGAATACACACACACACACACAGCTTTCCCCATAGAGTGATAGGTATATGGAACAGACTGGACAGAGAGGTGGTCCGTGCAAAGTCTATACACGACTTTAAGAGAAAATTAGGCACTGTGAGATACAGAGACGGGACAGCACGAGCATAGATTCCCCTCCCGTAAAATATATCTAGGTAAACACACACACACACACACACACACACACACACACACACACACACACACACACACACACCAGAGGACCGGGGTTCGATTCCCCGGCCGGGTGGAGATATTTGGGTGTCTCCTTTCACGTGTAGCCCCTGTTCACCTAGCAGTGAGTAGGTACAGGATGTAAATCGAGGAGTTATGACCTTGTTGTCCCGGTGTGTGGTGTGTGCCTGGTCTCAGGCCTATCCGAAGATCGGAAATAATGAGCTCTGAGCTCGCTCCGTAGGGTAACGTCTGGCTGTCTCGTCAGAGACTGCAGCAGATCAAACAGTAAAACACACACACACACACACACACACAGGAAGACAGGCAGGTTAGCAGTGTATCAGCCAGTGAAGCATTACAAGACAAGCAGGTCACAACACTCACAAGGCTCTCGGCAACCTGCTCCATGAAGTCTTGCAGTGTGGCGTTCTTCTTGACCCGGAACATGTGATATCTGGCCTTGTCGGGGTCATAGAGATCATTCCCCTGGTGACCCAAGAAGGCATCCTCCAAAATGACCTGATAGGGAGAGGCACAACAGTGAGAGCTGGAAAGTTGACGCTGTGTAGGAGCGAATCTACAAGTAATTTTCAAGTATTTAATTTTTCTTGGTAATTATTCAATGTCGCCATCAAAGTTACTGGAGTTCTTATAATTTTGGGAGTTTTGAAGGCCCTAATGGAAGTTAGTGGAGTTTCTGAAGGCTCTAATAGAAGTTATTGGAGTTTTTAAGGCTCTAATAGAAGTTATTGGAGTTTTTGAAGGCTCTAATAGAAGTTATTGGATTTTTAAGGCTCTAATGGAAGTTATTGGAGTTTTGAAGCCTCTAATGGAAGTTATTGGAGTTTTGAAGATTCTAATAGAAGTTATTGGAGTTTTGAAAGCTCTAATGGAAGTTATTGGAGTTTTTGAAGGCTCTAATGGAAGTTATTGGAGTTTTTGAAGGCTCTAATGGAAGTTATTGGAGTTTTTGAAGGCTCTAATGGAAGTTATTGGAGTTTTGAAGGCTCTAATGGAAGTTACTGGAGTTTTGAAGGCTGTAATGGAAGTTATTAAGGCTTTTGAAGGCTCTAATGGAAGTTATTGGAGTTTTTGAAGCCTCTAATGGAAGTTTTTGAAGTTTTGAAGGCTCTAATGGAAGTTATTGAAGTTTCTGAAGGCTCTGATGGAAGTTATTAAAGTTTTGAAGCCTCTAATGGAAGTTATTGGAACTTTGAAGCCTCTAATGGAAGTTATTGGAGTTTTTGAAGACTCTAATAGAAGTTATTGGAGTTTTTCAAGGCTGTAATGGAAGTTATTACAGTTTCTGAAGGCTCTAATGGAAGTTAATGAAGTTTTGAAGCCTCTAATGGAAGTTAGTGGAGTTTTGAAGGCTCTAATGGAAGTTATTGAAGTTTTGAAGCCTCTAATGGAAGTTATTGGAGTTTCTGAATGCTCTAATGGAAGTTATTGAAGTTTTGAAACCTCTAATAGAAGTTATTGTAATTTTGAAGCCTCTAATGGAAGTTATTAGAGTTTTAAAGGATCTAATGGAAGTTATTAAAGTTTCTGAAGGCTCTAATGGAAGTTATTTGAGTTTTCAAAGACTAATGGATGTGAATGGAGTTTTTGAAGGCTCTAAAGAAAACTGCAGATGTTTTCAAAAGCTCTAATGGAAGTTATTCAAGTTTCCAAAGATTCTAATGGAAATTATTGAAGTTTCTGAAGGCATTAATGGAAGTTATTGAAGTTTTTAAAGGATCTAAAGGAAATTACTGGTTTTCAAAGGCTCTAATGGAAGTTTTTGAAGGCTTCAATGGAAGTTATTGGCGTTTTCAAAGGCTCTAATGGAAGACAAGACAAGACAAGACAAGACAAGACAAGAGGAGAGGAAAGAAGAGAGGAGAGGAGAGGAGAGGAGAGGAGAGGAGAGGAGAGGAGAGGAAAGAAGAAGAGAGGAGAGGAGAGGAGAGGGAGAGGAGAGGAGAGGAGAGGAGAGGAGAGGAGACAAAATCAACACCACTTTTGAGACAAGATGTTAATGCAGTCTTAAATGGTGCTCTCAAAGGTCAGAATTCCAGTGATAGATGAGAGGAGAGAGGAGGAGACAAAATCCACACAAGGCCACAGACACACTCAACACACACTCACAAGGCCACAGACACACTCAACACACACTCACAAGGCCACAGACACACTCAACACACACTCACAAGGCCAGACACACTCAGCACACACTCACAAGGCCACAGACACACTCAACACACACTCACAAGGCCACAGACACACTCACTCAAGACACACACACACACACACACACACACACACACACACACACACACACACACACACACAGACTCCCACCTGGACACTCATGTAAAGATGTGCCTCTGTTCTCTCCTTCCTCCTGATCAACTCGACTCTCTTCTCCTCGTACAAGCGGTCGATGAGCTCCTGTGGGATGTCCTTCTCTGTCACCGGCTGCAGGATGGTGCGCAGGCAGGACTCCCGGATGTACACCAGCATGTAGGCGTTGGTGCAGTGCTTCACCGTCAAGCTAAGGTCGTCCTCATGCCCACCGAAATTGTAGTGAATAGCCTCCATCTTCGAACACCGCGATACCACATCGTCGTCAAACTTACACCACTGTCAGAGGTGTTGGTGGTGTTAGTGGTGTGGCAATGAAATAAAGCCAGCATAACCTAACGTTATTGTATATTGTCTAAATGCACCACTGATGGACGTTTTGATGATGTTGTTGTTGTTGTTGTTGTTGTTGTTGTTGTTGTTGTTGTTGTTGTTGGTGGTGGTGGTGGTGGTGTTGGTGGTATTGGTGTTGGTGTTGGTGGTTGTGGTGGTAGAGCAGCACTAAACTGTACCAAAATAAAGCAAGCTAAACCCCCAACCAAGCCTAACCTAACCTAACCCAACATAAAACTGACCTAAAAACAGTAAATAAAATCAAATAAGAAGAAAAAAAAAAAAAAGGACTAAGTTAACCTAAGCAAACTTAACCTTGGCTCAACTCATCCACTAATGTCATTTTGTCGATTTATGAACAAGAAAGACATGATCTGACCTAACCAAAAAAAATCATCCAATTTTCACTAATGTGGAAGGTGTGTGTATGTGTGTGTGTGTGTGTGTGTGTGTGTGTGTGTGTGTGTGTGTGTGTGTGTGTGTTGCTGTTGTTGTTGTTATTGTCTTTTTTTTTAATGCATAAGAAAGATCTTAACCGAAAAGAATTGTCCAAGTTTTGCTAATATGGAAGGTGTGTCTTGTTGTTGTTGTTGTTTTGTTGTCTTTCTTTTTTTTTAATGCATAAGAGGTAATCCAGGGAATGGTGAGGGCTAAGCATTTCAGTATACACACAACACACACACACAGAGGACCAGGTTGACACAAAATACTGCTAAGACAACAGAGGAAACACATGGAAAGAAGGAAGACAGGAAAAACTGAGTCAATCCATCCCCTTCACACTGAGACTGCTTCCTACCCTGCACCTCCTCTGACATCACAGCAAGGCCACACAACACACTGGCTCACCTCTGCCCCTTCACAATGAGACTGCTCCCTATCCTGCACCTCCTTTGACATCACAGCAAGGCCACACAGCACACACTGGCTCACCTCTGCCCCTTCACAATGAGATTGCTCCCTACCCTGCACCTCCTTTGACACCACAGCAAGGCCACACAACACACACTGCCTCACCTCTGTCCCTCCTCCAACTTCCTGACTCACAGTATACATAAGTAGAAAAGAGAAACAGGGGGGTATCAGTGGCCAGATGACTCACCCGTCCATCTCCTTTAGGGTTGATGAAGACAACATAGTGGCCACCGTGGTTGTCGCCGGAGTGCACTAGTACTGCATGGAGGATGTAGGTGGCCGGGGTGGTGTCTGGCTTCTGTAAGAACTGGTCCATGTTTAGCTTCTCAGGAAATTCATATCTGTGGAGATTGAGAGAGGTTGTGATGGCTGGAAAGGTGACATGGTGGTTATATTGGATAGGAATTAAAAGGTTGAGATATTGCAGTGAGTTACAATTATGAACTCCCTGCCTGCTTCTGTGTTTCTGTCTTCCTATGACCTCAACTCATTTAGGAGGAAGGTTTCAAGATCATTGTAAACTTTTCTACTTAATGCAGGAGTTAACCAGTACTCTCAATCATTCATTCCTTTCTCTGGCACACTCTGGAACTCAATTCCTACTTCTGTGTTTCCGTCTTCCTATGACCTGAACTCATTTAAGAGGAAGGTTTTAAGATGATTGTCCAACTTTCTACATAATGCAAGAGTTAATCAGTACTCTCAATCACACCATTCCCTGGTAAACTCTGGAACTCTCTGCCTACTTTTGTGTTTCTGTCTTCCTATGACCTGAACTCATTTAGTAGGAAGGTTTCAAGATATTTACCCCATTCTTTTGGCTAACTCTCTCAGACCTGTTTGGGGACTGGCATTAAGAGGGCCTTTGTGTTTAATTGTTTATTGTTGTCCTTGGCCAGATTTCCCTTACATAAAAAATAAATAAACTGACTACCTTCAGCCTCCCTCTCATTGCTGGAATACTGCACCTCTTGCTATATTCTCCTTATTTTCTCCCTAATGGCTCTTCTGATCTTGCTTACTGTATGCCTCCCCTCCAATTGTGGTCTCACTGCATGACACTATACTTCTTCTCACCCCTACTCTGTCTATCTCAAATCCAAGAGTTAATCAGTCTATCACCACTAATCTGTCCATCTGCCTAATGCATGACTTAAATAGTATTCTTTATCATTCACTAGTTTCCCTGGCACACTCTGGATCTCAGTGTCTGCTGTTGCATTTCCTCTTTCCTGTGACTCACTCTTTCAGGAGGAACGCTTCAATACGTTTATCTTCAAATTTTACCTGATTCTTTTTAAAACCCTTCACTACCAGGACACATTTCCCTATTCATTCTGGTGACTATTTGGTGACTTTCTACAGCTCCACAAACTTATGTTGGGGCTTAAAATAGTGAAAAGTGTGGCCATTTATCTTGTGCCCTCCATAGACCTTTGCTCAAGTCAATAAAATGGTCTAATGGTACACAAAACTCAAGGTAAAAATGTGTCCCAGTACTGAAGGGATTAAACTCTCTTTAGGAACTGGCAGATCAGACGGCCTCTTCATTTTCACTGCCCTCTTACACTACAAACTACCACTACCACCACCACCACCACCTCCTGGCCCACCTGTCGTTAATCTTGACATTGGAGTCCGTGATAGGGTCGTACTGAAAGCGCATCAGGTGGAGGTGCAGCACAGGTGGAAAGCTCTGAAAGATGACGCCCTTCTCAGCCTCCTGCAGCCCATGTTCCCCGGCATCATACTTGTTGTCCCCCTCCAGGGTCTCCACGCTGATGTAGTCCTTGAATGACTCGTAAACTGCAAGAGGAAGGGAGTGAGTGGCTTGTCTGTACTCTAAAACATGTGCACTGCTTTCCAAACACTCTACTTCAAGTGATGAGAGGTTTAAGGGTGTTGTTTTAGTTCTAGAGACAGGTTAACAGATTCTTATACCTTATTAACCAGAAAAACACTCTTGTGAACCTCCACTACTATCAAAAAATTCAAATTAAGTGACAGATTGAATTTTAAAGGTGTTTTTATGGTTCTAGAGACAGGTTAACAGATTCCTATACATTATTAACCAGAGAAGCACTCTTGAGAACCTCCACTACTATCAAAATGTTCAAATTAAGTGACAGAATAAACTTTATGGGTGTTTTCATGATTCTAGCAACAGATTAACAAATTCCTCTACATTATTGACCAGACTCACTGCCTGGTCAAACTCTTTCATCTGTGTCTCTCTACTTCTATTTATCCTTCTTGCTGGAAGTTTGCTCACATTCAACCTGTCCCTAAAAAAGGTGACCACTCCAATCCTTCTAACTACCGCCCTATAGCTTTGATTTCCTGCCTTTCTAAAGCCTTTGAGTCTATCCTTAATAGGAAGATAATGAGGCATCTATCAGCTCACAACCCTCTCTCTGATTGCCAGTATGGTTTCCGTAAAGGCAGATCTACTGGTGATCTTCTTACTTTCCTAACTGAATCTTGGTCATCCTCTTTAGGGACTTCGGTGAAACCTTTGCTGTCGGCCTTGACATATCGAAAGCCTTCGATAGAGTCTGGCACAAATCTTTAATTTCTAAACTACCCTCCTACGGATTCTATCCTTCTCTCTGTACCTTCATCTCCAGTTTCCTTTCCGATCGTTCTATTGCTGCTGTAGTAGACGGTCACTGTTCTTCCCTAAAACTATCAACAGTGGTGTTCCACAGGGTTCTGTCCTATCACCCACTCTCTTTCTATTATTCATCAATGATCTCCTAAATCTGACTCAATGCCCTATCCACTCCTATGCTGATGATACCACCCTGCATTATTCAACAGCGTTCAACAGACGCCCAACCCAACAACAATTAAATGACTCAAGGCGAGATGCTATGGGACGCCTAACTTCTGATCTTTCACTTGTTTCTGATTGGGGCAGAGAAAACCTGGTTTTGTTCAATGCCTCAAAAACTCAATTTCTACAACTATCTACTCGACATAACCTTCCAGACAACTATCCTCTCTTCTTCAATAACACTCAACTTCCCTCTCCTCTACATTAAACACACTCGGTCTATCCTTCACTAAAAATCTAAACTGGAAATTTCACATCTCTACTCTTGCTAAATCAGCTTCCAAGAAGTTAGGTGTCCTATGGCGTCTTCGTCCATTTTCTCTCCCTCCCAGCTGCTTGCTCTGTACAAGGGCCTTATCCGCCCGTGTATGGAGTATGGCTCTCATGTCTGGGGATCCACACACAGCTTTACTAAACAAGGTGGAATCTAAAGCTTTTCGTCTTATCAACTCTTCTCCTCTAACTGACTGTCTTGATTCTTTAAGTCACCGCCGCAATGTTGCATCTTTATCTGTCTTCTACCGCTGTTTTCATGCTGTCTGCTCTTCTGAACTTGCTAACTGCATGCCTTCCCCCTCCTGCGGCCTCGCTGCACAAGACTCTCTACTTCTTCTCATCCCTATTCTGTCCATCTTCCTAATGCAAGAGTTAACCAGTATCTTCACTCCTTCATTCCCTACACTGGTAAACTCTGGAACTCTCTACCTGTGTCTGTATTTCCACCTGCCTATGACTTAAACTCTTTCAAAAGAGGAGTGTCAAGACACCTCTTACGTTAACTGGACCCTCCTTTTAGATTTTTTTTGTTTTTTCTCTTTCTACTTTCTTCTTAACAGGGCCTGGCAACCAGCGGGATTTTTTTTTTTCCAACACTTTGTTTGCCCTTGGCCAGTGCCCTTGTAATGTAAAAAAAAAAAAAAAAAAAAAAGAAAAACACTGCTGAGATCCTCCACTTCCTTCCAAAAGCTCTGAAGTGACAAAGGTTTTCACAGGAGTTATGAATGTAGTGATACAATAATATTTCTCCATTATCAGCAGTCACCAGGAGAAGCGCTCTTTGAGAAGCTAAACAACCCTCTCTGTGGCTGCAGCAAATACTGATAGTGGTGAAAACAAAGCATTCCTCAACACAAGAATATAATACAATGAGGGAAGTTGCAAGAGGCTAATCAGTTTACATGTGACACTTCCTATATGAACAATGCGACTTGATTCAATCCATCATCCCCATCTGTAAAGTTGTATTATCTTATTCTACAATTGACTTAGCACTATCCCACTATTGACTTAGCACTTACATGATTACTGTGTCCATTCTGTTCATCAACCACTCCGTTAGAGAACTACTTCCTCACCGCTTCTTTCCTAAACCTGAATTTCTCAAGCTTAAACCCATTATTTCTGGTTCTATCCATGCTACTGATCCTAAGAACTTTGCCTATGTCCTTGTTACAATCCCTAAACTTTGCCCATGTCCTTGTTACAATCCCAAAACTTTGCCCATGTCCTTGTTACAATCCCTAAACTTTGCCCATGTCCTTGTTACAATCCCTAAACTTTGCCCATGTCCTTGTTACAATCCCTAAACTTTGCCCATGTCCTTGTTACAATCCCAAAACTTTGCCCATGTCCTTGTTACAATCCCTAAACTTTGCCCATGTCCTTGTTACAATCCCTAAACTTTGCCCATGTCCTTGTTACAATCCCTAAACTTTGCCCATGTCCTTGTTACAATCCCAAAACTTTGCCCATGTCCTTGTTACAATCCCTAAACTTTGCCCATGTCCTTGTTACAATCCCTAAACTTTGCCCATGTCCTTGTTACAATCCCTAAACTTTGCCCATGTTCTTGTTATAACCCCTGAACTTTGCCCATGTCCTTGTTACAATCCCTAAACTTTGCCCATGTCCTTGTTACAATCCCTAAACTTTGCCCATGTCCTTGTTACAATCCCTAAACTTTGCCCATGTCCTTGTTACAATCCCTAAACTTTGCCCATGTCCTTGTTACAATCCCTAAACTTTGCCCATGTCCTTGTTACAATCCCTAAACTTTGCCCATGTCCTTGTTACAATCCCAAAACTTTGCCCATGTCCTTGTTACAATCCCTAAACTTTGCCCATGTCCTTGTTACAATCCTAAACTTTGCCCATGTCCTTGTTACAATCCCTAAACTTTGCCCATGTTCTTGTTATAACCCCTGAACTTTGCCCATGTCCTTGTTACAATCCCTAAACTTTGCCCATGTCCTTGTTACAATCCCTAAACTTTGCCCATGTTCTTGTTATAACCCCTGAACTTTGCCCATGTCCTTGTTACAATCCTAAACTTTGCCCATGTCCTTGTTACAATCCCTAAACTTTGCCCATGTTCTTGTTATAACCCTGAACTTTGCCCATGTCCTTGTTACAATCCTAAACTTTGCCCATGTCCTTGTTACAATCCCTAAACTTTGCCCATGTTCTTGTTATAACCCCTGAACTTTGCCCATGTCCTTGTTACAATCCCTAAACTTTGCCCATGTCCTTGTTACAATCCCTAAACTTTGCCCATGTCCTTGTTACAATCCCTAAACTTTGCCCATGTCCTTGTTACAATCCCTAAACTTTGCCCATGTCCTTGTTACAATCCCTAAACTTTGCCCATGTCCTTGTTACAATCCCTAAACTTTGCCCATGTCCTTGTTACAATCCCTAAACTTTGCCCATGTCCTTGTTACAATCCCTAAACTTTGCCCATGTTCTTGTTATAACCCCTGAACTTTGCCCATGTCCTTGTTACAATCCCTAAACTTTGCCCATGTCCTTGTTACAATCCCAAAACTTTGCCCATGTCCTTGTTACAATCCCAAAACTTTGCCCATGTCCTTGTTACAATCCCTAAACTTTGCCCATGTTCTTGTTATAACCCCTGAACTTTGCCCATGTCCTTGTTATAACTCCCAAACTTTGCCCATGTCCTTGTTATAACCCCCAAACTTTGCCCATGTCTTTGTTATAACCCCTGAACTTTGCCCATGTCCTCCTTGTTATAGCCCCTATTGGGAATATCATTTTTTGCACCGTTTGTCTTATTTCCTCACCCTTCAGACCTTCAGTGTTTTCATGTACTGACAATATTACAAAGCTAACTTATTGAGAGATTATCAGCAGGAAAGCTCATAGTAAACTAGCACTTAATCTCTTCAGTGCCAGGACATGTTTCCATTATTTATTTGCCTTACTATTTGGTGAGTTTATACAGCTTCAGAAACTTATGTGGAGATTGAAATAGTGAAGACTCTGGCCATTAATCTTCTGACCTCCACAGATCCTTCAATGTAAATAATGTTTAATCACACCCAAAACTCAAGGTAAAAATGCATCCCAGTATTGAAGGACTGAAGGGGTTAATGCAGTGTGGAAGCTTAGCACTGCCTAACACAGAACACACCAGGAAAGCCAAAGTAAATTACAGATTAACTAGGCAAGCCAGCTAAATATTGACTATAAAACAAGTAAAAACTCTAAGAATATTAAATAGACACTAGAAATGAATGTAGTGTTCATTAAGTACTGTGACAATATGACTTAATTCAGTACAATTGATAGATTAAACTCTACACTACAGGAAAAAGACTAGGTTAGGTTAGGTCAGGAAAAAACTCAAGTATTCTTGAAATGAATGCAGTAAATTGGCTATATGCTCAAAATTATATATACACACACACACACACACACACATGCATGGAAAAGGTGGAGGAGAAATAAGAATCCAACAAACAAGGAAAACTTCAAGGCAGCGAGAAATGAATATGTTAAGGTGAGGAAGGAAGAGGAAAAGAACTTCGAAAAAGATATTGTCGAAAAATGTAAGGAGCAACCAAAATTGTTCTATAGATTCATAAATGGAAAAATTAGGCAAAAAGAAACAATAGAAAGGTTAAAAGGAGAGAACGGGATGGTGGAAGACCCAAAAGTATGGCAGAACTATTAAATAAAAAATTCCAGGAGGTCTTTACTAAAGAATCCAAATTTGAGAGGCCACAGGGTAATGGAGAGACAATCTATATGAAAGAGATTAAAGTAACCAAGCTTGAAATAAAAGAGTTAATGAAGGAACTGGATGAAGAGAAGGCAATGGGACTGGATGAAGTCTCAGGCAGAATACTGAAAGAATGTAGGGAAGAACTAGCAAGTCCTATATACAACATCATAAAATGCTCAATAGAAAATGGAACAGTGCCAGTAGAATGGAAAAGAGCTGAGGTGGTTCCCATATATAAGAGCGGAAGGAAAGAAGAACCTTTAAATTACAGACCGGTATCACTAACTAGTGTAATATGCAAGATGTGTGAAAGAATAATAAAGAAACAATGGATCGAGTTCCTTGAAGACAACAAATTAATATCAAATAGCCAATTTGGTTTTAGAAAAGGATGGTCTTGTGTAACTAATTTATTGAGTTTCTATTCTAGAATAGTTGATAGAGTACAAGAGAGAGAGGATGGGTTGACTGCATCTATTTGGATTTAAAAAAGGCGTTTGACAAAGTGCCACACGCAAGATTACTGTGGAAGTTAGAGGAGAAGGGTGGCTTAAAAGGAAGCACATTGAGATGGATAGAAAATTATTTGAGGGGGAGAGAAATAAGGACGGTAGTTAAAGATATGAAGTCCAAGTGGAGAGCAGTAGAAAGCGGAGTGCCACAGGGGTCAGTATTGGCACCAGTACTTTTCCTCATTTATATTAACGACATGCCAGAAGGAGTGAACAGCTACATAAATTTGTTTATGGATGATACGAAACTGTGCAGAGTTATAAAGCAAAAGGAGGATTGTGAAATACTGCAAGAAGACCTAAATAAGATCTGGGAATGGAGTAAGAAGTGGGAAATGGAATTCAATGTGAACAAAAGCCATGTCATGGAAATGGGAAAGAGTGAAAGACGACCTGTGGGAATCTATAAGATGGGAGATGGAGTAGAACTGGAGAAAGTCAAAAGGAAAAGGACTTAGGAGTGACGATGGAAGAAAACAATCAACCAGTAAGCCATATTGATAGAATTTTTAGAGAAACATATAATTTGCTGAGGAATATTGGAGTAGCATTTCACTACATGGACAAAGAAATGATGAAGAAATTGATAAATACTATAATAAGACCCAGATTGGAATATGCAGGAGTAGTGTGGACCCCTCATAAAAGAAACACATAAGGAAATTGGAGAGGCTACAAAAAATGGCTACAAGAATGGTCCCAGAACTTGAAGGGATGACATATGAGGAGAGACTAAAGGCTATGGATCTACCAACCTTGGAACAAAGAAGGAGAGAGGAGACCTGATACAAGTCTATAAATTGATCAACGGAATGGACCAAGTGGATAATGAGAAACTGATCCTGAGAGAAGAATATGACACCAAGCACAAGATCGCATAGTAAAAAGCTGAGAAAGGGAAGATGTCTGAGAGATATTAAAAAATATAGTTTCCCGCAGAGATGTATTGAGACGTGGAACAGTTTAGATGAAGAAGTAGTGTCTGCAACGAGTGTGCACACTTTTAAAGTAAGATTGGATAAGTGTAGATATGGAGACGGGGCCACACGAGCATAAAGCCCAGGCCCTGTAAAACTACAACTAGGTAAATACAACTAGGTAAATACACACACACACACACACACACACACACACACACACACACACACACAGTCAGACAGAGCAATACTCACTGTCTTTCTTGCCCTTGATGTTGAGCTGAATGTCATAGAAGGTCTCAGTCCTGGACGAAGTGTAGTCAACATGTTTACACTTGAAGTAAGACTGTGGGAGAAGAACAGAGGCAGTCAGTGTCAGTGTAGAGACACCACTTCCTTGAGCAACACTGAGAGAGAGAGAGAGAGAGAGAGAGAGAGAGAGAGAGAGAGAGAGAGAGAGAGAGAGAGAGAGAGAGAGAGAGAGAGAGAGAGAGAAAACACACTCACACATAAGAGTAATCTGCATATCTACTTCCCTCCTCTCTCTCTCTCTCTCTCTCTCTCTCACACACACACACACACACATAGATGTTTCAGTAAAAATGTCAAGGTTACAAGGTTGCCAAGATGAAATATACTGAACAAACTCATGAGGTCAAATTTCAAAGGTACACACACACACCCACACACACTTTGTCTCACAGCCGGACACACTTACCACTGTCTTGCCCTCGAACAGCCTAAGAATGACACCCTTCACAGGTCTAATTTCACACACACCCACACACACTCACTCTTGATCTCTCACACCCACACACACACACACACACTTTGTCTCTCAGCCGAGCACACTTACCACTGTCTTGCCCTCAAACAGCCTGGGAATGACGCCCTCCACACACGTCCCTTTCATCTTGGTTTCTAGTTTGTCCAGGAGCTGTGGAGTTTCACCAAATGGTTAGGACTGAGAGTTACATTAACACTATACCACTGCAGCTACATGGAAACACAATCACTGACCACTACACAAAGATAACTGCAACATAAACACTAATTATATCACATGTAGGGACCTTGGGCCACCAAATACACCTTCAATGATACAACTACTACAAGAAAGAAGTGTTTTTGTTTGGTTCCATGTCAGAGTAGTGTTTTGTATGGTTCCATGTCAGAGAGTAATGTTTTGTATGGTTCCATGTCAGAGTAGTGTTTTGTATGGTTCTGTGTCAGAGAGTAGTGTTTTTGTATGGTTCCATGTCAGAGAGTAATGTTTTGTATGGTTCCATGTCAGAGTATTGTTTTGTATGGTTCTGTGTGCTGAGTGCATACATTCCTCACTCTTTTTCTCAACCTAAACCTTCCAAACATTTTTGATGTTAGGAAGGGTCTATGGAAGTTGGAAGATTAATGGCCAGTCTTCAATATATAAACCCCTTCGCGCCGGATGTTAAAAAAGCCCACCTGTATGATATACGGGTGGTAGTGCAGCGCGCCCGAGCGTGGGAAACTTGTGCAAGCTCGTCATACTTGTCGTCTTTGTGTATTATGCTGCTTTTTTTTAGTCACTATATTGCCTTCGAAGAGGAAAGTGGACGCTTCTCTCTTCAGAGAGAGAGAGAGAGAGAGAGAGAGAGAGAGAGAGAGAGAGAGAGAGAGAGAGAGAGAGAGAGAGAGAGAGAGAGAGAGAGAGAGAGAGAGAGATGGGAACAGTCTATGCCATTGGGGAATTTTAGACACAAGGCAGGATGCATGTAGCTTATCTTTAGTGATTGGTGGAGACAAGGATGGTGGGAGGAGCACTAGGATTTCAAGGACAGCATACGGCATGTGTAGTTGGTATCCAACTCACTATACGGGACAACTGAACTGAAGAAAGCTCAGAAAAAAATATGACGTCTACATAGGCATCACCGTATTTTCTACAGGGGCTTTATGACGCCCACATAGGTGTCACCGTAGTGAAAGGGTTAATAACCCAAATGAGTGTCTGAAGCTGTATAAAATCACTAAATAGTAAGCGGAATGAATCTCAAACCGTGTAATGGTACTGAAGTGGTTGACACAGGCTGTTCTTGCACTATACATGATAGAGAGGTTGCCCACAAAAGGTATGTGAGCCTTTCATTATCCGAGTCCCATGCATTATATTTATCCCAGAATCATGGCAAGGCTGTCTTCAACTTGCCAACCACTTCTTCATTAATCAAAAGTGCCAAAATCTTTCAAAATTCAATTCCCTAAAAAACTTCTGGCATCTGGCCAAAACATCTACAGCAACTTTACTTCTTTATCTTTCCTTCCTTTACTTCATCTACACACACACACACACACTGTAGTGTAGTGGTTGGCAAGCTCGGCTCATAACTGAGAGGGTCCGTGTTCAAATCTTGGAAAGAGCGGCGAGACAAATGAGCAAGCCTCTGAATGTGTGGCCCCTGTTCACCTAGCAGTAAATAGGTATGGGATGTAACTCGAGGGGTTGTGGCCTCACTTTCCCAGTGTGTGTGGTGTGTTGTGGTCTCAGTCCTACCTGAAGATCGGTCTATAAGCTCTGAGCGCTTTGTAATGAGGAAGGCTGGCTGGGTGACCAGCAGACAACCATGGTGGTGAACAAACACATTAAATCTATGTAACCTACCACTCTAAGGAACTCCTGGGCATCGTGCTGCATGAAGGAGTCCAGTGTCTCCCAGCCGAAGGACTTGGTGAGCTTCTTGGTGCCAACAGGCCGGTCACTGGTCTGCAGCTCATGGAACACTCGCTGCAGAGCCAATGCCACACTCTTGGTGGTGTCGTCGCTCTCAGTTGGCATCTTGTACACAGCCTGGGGAAGGTAGTGGTGGTAGTGGTAATAGGAATATAATGAACAGCACCTTACCCCACCTCACCTAATTTCTCTGTAGGCATTTTGTACATAGCTTGGGGAAGGTGGTGGTGGTGGTGGTATAATGCACAGTATCTCACCTCACCTCACCTAACTTATCTGTAGGCATCTTGTACACAGCCTGGGAAAAGTGCTGGTGGTGGTGTAACATTTTTCTTTTTCCAAGGACAAAAAATAACAATATAAAAAGCCCACTTAGTAGTCAGTCTCCTTGCAGGTCCAATAGTTAGCCAAAAGAAAGGGATAAATGTCTTGAGACCTCCCTCTTAAATGAAGTCAAGTCACAGGAAGGTGGATATGCAGAAGCAAGCAGGCAGAGTGCCAGAGAAAAGTATGAATGATTGATAGTACTGGTTAACTCTTGCATAAGGAATATAATGCACAACCTCACCTCACCTCACCTCACATAGCCAAACTTTACTTAATCTAGCCTAACCTAACCTTCTCTGTAGGTATCTTATACACAGCCTGGAGGAGGAGGAGGAGGAGGAGGAGGAGGAGGAGGAGGAGGAGGAGGAGGAGGAGGAGGAGGAGGAGGAGGAGGAGGAGGAGGAGGAGGAGGTGGAGGTGGTGGAGGCGGTGGTGGTGGTGGTGGTGGTGGTGGTGGTGGTGGTGGTGGTGGTGGTGGTAACATAGGAATGAAATGCACAGTACCTCACCCCATCCTACCCCAACTCACCTAACCTAACAAGCCTTATCTAACCTCTCCTGTAAGCATCTTATACACAACCCTGGTTTTTTTTTTTTATATATTATGGCCTATAGCACCTGTAGGCATACTTGAAGAGCATATGTGGGAAGGGTTGTTAAGCTTCCACCCATTAGTGGCACATGCAATTTTACTTTTAGTGGTGGGCATATTAGGGGCCATATCACCACCCAAGTGCATCTTTGGTGTAACCACCTAGAACTTGAGTATCATGGTGACATGTAGCTAACTTTAAACCACTCTACAAATGGCATAGGTTCAAAGCGGCACGTGGTGGAATTTGAACCTACACGTGGACATCTGCCTGATCCCAAGCTCACCACCTGATCCACTATGGTGGTAATGTTGGTGGTTGTGACACAATGCACGGTCAATGTTCATACACACCATGCATCATTATATAAGCAGATGTGTTAAAAAATTACTTTTCAACACAAGGCTGCCTCACAAGCAAGTTGATGGGCCAAATGATTTCTTGTGTCTGCTCAGTGATGCACCAGAGTTCAGAGTGGGAGGTCACACGCAGCAGCAGCTCTGATGGCTCATGGCTATTACAAATGTACAGTTCAATTTTTGACAGCAATTTATGGAATGCAGTGATTGACATTCTTGTATCAATTTCAGTCTGTTGGATTTTTGGGTTGTAGCTCCAGAAGTATCTGATTGAAGCTCCCTTTCAGACGTCACTGTGAAAGCCATCACTTACACCACATGGGCTGACATTTCTTTTTTTTTTTTGCAGCACACAGAGCAACTACACTCCACAGTACAGTCTCATGGTAAGGTACATTATTGCCACACACAGACATACCACCATAAAGAAAAGATAAACCTCAGTGGCATGGTGGGAAGGAGTAAGCAGTGTTCCAGTACAGTTTGGCCGCTGCTAATTTTTTTCAACACCATTACTGCATCATGAGGCTGATACATGACTTAACTCACCCAACCTATGTGGTGGTAGCGGTATATATATACACACATTCACTTACCAGTGCTATCCCATCCCTGCAGTAGTACCAGTAGTGACCTCTGGAACTCTTGTAATGATCCAAATGGTAGAGAATGCTACATAAAGCATTTTGAACCCCTCTCAGATTCACCAATTCATACTCTGCATGCACAGCTTGTGTGGCCCATGGCTAGGTGGCCAGTTAAGAAGATGAGCTAAACTGAATGTTGCCACTGTAACCACCAAAGCCAGCCAAAGCTCCACTACTGTTTTCCAGTCCTACCCAGGCTGGAATTCGTCCTCTCACCAGGTATTGTACTTTAGAAATTTCTGTGCATTCTTAAGATGTGTTCATGTAGAACTGTGATTGTTGAATTCTGGTGAAATGGCAGAAATGGACTGACATATGGTTTGTTTTCATCAGAGAGGAAGAAGTGTGGGAGGGAAAACCCCCTAGTGCCACACATATGGTCTGAGGTAGGTGTGGGGCAGGGGCTTCACTCATTGTTGAGGTCAACTTGACTCTCCTTGGGTACATCCAGGCATTGAGGGAGGGTGGGGGTCAGTGTACCAGGTTGGGAGTCACACACTAGGGAGGCAGTGGCATAGTGGATAAGGTGGTGAGCGTGGGATCAGGCAGATGTCCACGCGTAGGTTCGAATCCCACCACATAGAGCCTTAAAACACTTTGCCATTTGTCAAGTGGTTTAAAGTTACCTACATATCACCATGATACTCAGGTTCTAGGTGGTTACACCCAAGATGAGCTTGGGTGGTGATATGGGCCCTAATATGGGTACCACTATATATAAAATTGCCTGCGCCACTAATGGGCGGAAGCAGAACAGCGCTTCCCATACACTCTTCAAGTGTGCCTACAGGCGCTATAGGCCTTACCGTAAAAAAAATAAATAAGGAAAAAAAAAATAAATAAAAAAAAATAATCTGTTACTTTGGGGAGATATTGTGTTGTTCTGTATGTGCTCTGAACCAGTGCAACATTAAATGTACAGCATATGTTACTGCTCCTGGTCCTGGGGTTGTGTTGTGCTCCATCTGTGCACACCCATGCAGGAGTGTTGCACCACCATTACCACCACCAACACCTAAGCTAACCAAACCTAAAGGAAAGTTGCACCACCATTACCACCACCAAGACCTAAGCTAACCTAACGTAAAGGAGAGTTGCACCACCACCACCACCACCCATCAATCTGAGCTAAGTGATTCAGTACAGCACTTGAAGGAGGGAGTGGTCACCTGGTGCTTCCTTGCTACTGTCTTAGTCACATGTACATTCACCCACTGACCATAAGAACATAATACAATGAGGGAAGCTGCAAGAGGCTGCAAGGCCCTACATGTGGTAGTCCCTGTATGAGCATAGCTATTTAATTCCATCCATCATCCCCATCCATAAATTTGTCTAATCTTTTAAAGCTCCCTATTGACTCACCACTAATGACATCACTACTGAGTCCTTTCCATTCATCAACCATTCCGTTAGAGAACCACTTCCTCCCTATTTCTTTCCTAAACATGAATTTCTATAGCTTAAACCCATTATTTCTATTTATATCCTGGCAAAAAAAAAAAAAAAAAAAAATCAATACTTGGTCAAACATTTATACACACAATAGCAGCAGCAGCAGCAGCAGCAGCACCTACCATTCTGAGCTGATTGGTGAAGTACAGCACTTGAAGGAGTGAGTTCATGTAGCAAGTGGCACCCTGGTTTTTGAGTCCCACGTACCCTGTGTGACGCTTGCTGTCCCAAGACACACCGTGAGGAGCATCAGCTGCGACCCACACCTGGAGGAGGCAGAGGCATGGTCAGTGTGTGGCACAAACTGTCACCTCTGGAACTCCCTGTCTGCTTCTGTATTTCCAACTTCCTATGACTTGGCTTCATTTAAGAGGGAGGTTTTAAGACACTTATCAATTCATTTCAGCAAGACTGCAAGGAATTGACTGACAAGCTTTCAGACTTGCAAGGGGACTGGTAAACTAAAAGACCCACTTAAGATGCCAGTCCCCAAACAGTGCTGAGTTAGCCAAAGCAATGGGGTAATTGTCTTGAAACTTCCCTCTTAAATGAGTTAAGTCATAGGAAATACATAAGCAAGAAGGGAGTTCTTGATGAATGATTGGGAGTACTGGTTAGCTCCGGCTTCAGAAAGATGGACATAATAGGGGGTGAGAGGAAGAAGAAAGCCTTGTGCAGTGAGGCCATAAGAGTACACAGATATTGTTTTTTTTTTTATTGTTCTAGTGGAGTAACAAGATTTCTAGATTGATTGAGGAAATAGCAGTGATTGAGAAGCTTTCTACATAATTATCTCCACTTTGTCCACATATCTATTGTCATCTACTGATCTTAAGGACACTGTTACAATACTCTTTCTAGTCAAAAAGTAAAATTATTCTGTTCTGTATCTTTTGCCTCTTCAAACACTATCTAGAGCACACCCCACTCACTGCTACAAGTCTTCCCAAACCACTCACAAAAGACATTATAAACCTGTTCTTTGTCTTTTCAAGTACACACAACCACAGCTGTTTGAGGGTAAGGAACAGAAGACAAAGATACTCTGTTCCCAATCTTAAGTCTCTCTTCTCTCCCATACTTCATGCATCTATACAATAAGCACATTTTTACAATGAAAGCCAGCAAGGTGTGACCAAAACTGTCATGGAGTATTGGGAGGGAAAAGAAACACAGGGAGTATTTTGAACAGGAGACAGGGAGTATTGGAAATGGAAAAAATAAGTAGAAGACAAGGAGTACTGGAAATGGAAAAACAAATGAGACAGGGAGTATTGGATATGGAAAAAAAAACACAAGTAGAAAGAGACAAGGAGTATTGAGAATGGAAAAACACAAATAGGAGACAAGGAGTATTGGAAATGGAAAAACACAAGTAAAAAGAGACAGAAGTACACAGATAGGAAGAGACAGAAGTATTGGTAAAGAAAAAAACAGAAGATAGAGAATATTGGGAAGGGGAAAAACAGTTAGGAGACGGGGGATTATTGGGAAGGGAAAAAACAGGAGACAGGGAGCACTGAAAAGGGAAAAAACAGGTAGAACAAGTTAGGGAGAATTTTGAAGGGGAAAAACAGGAGTCAGGAAGAACAGGGAAGGACAGAGAGCACAAGCAAGACACACAAACCTCCAGAGTGATGCTGTCGTCCTTTATGTAGCCTTTCTCAGGGTCCAGGACATCATTCCAGGCCATGAAGTTTGAAAATCCCCAGTCGTTCTCTTTGCTGAAGAACAAATGCTGGATTTCTGAAAGCACACGAGAGGACAGTGTACAAAAATGAGGGTTCATGGTCCACGCAGCTGTTTAACTCTCTAACTCTCGGAAAAATTGGGTAGAGAGAGATACTGGATTTATGAAAGCACAGGAGAGGACACTGTGCAAAAATGAGGTTCCAGGGTCCATGCAGCTGTTTGACTCTCTAACTCTTGGGAAAATTGGGTAGAGAGATGCTGGATTCATGAAAGCATAGGAGAGGACAGTGTACAAAATTGAGGGTTTAGAGTCAATGCAGCTGTTTGATTCTCTAACTTTTGGGAAATTGATATGGCGAGATGCTGGATTTGTGAAAGTACAGGAAAGAACAACGTACAAAAATTTAAGTTCAGGGCCCAGGCAGCTGTTTAACTCTCTAATATTTGGGAGATTTATGTGTCAGATGCTGGATTTCTGAAAGCACAGGAGGGGACAGTGGACAAAAATGAAGTTCCAAGGTCCAGGCAGCTGTTGCAACTCTCTAACTTTTGGAAAATTGATGTGGAGAGATGCTGGGTTTGTTAGAGTACACAACAGACACTGTATAAGAGTAAAGATCCTGACTTCAGTTTAATGGGACGTTTACTGTTTTGGGGGCAGTAAAATTGGCTCACCTCACAAAATTGAGTGCAATAAAAGAGATCCATACTTCTGTTTCATGGGACGTTTATAATTTTGGGGAGTAAAAATGGCTCATCCCACAAAAATAAGAAGTTAACCAAAGCTGTGGCAACATTTTCTAGAAGTTTTCCAGCAACAAGTATGTTTCTCCAAGGTCTTTACACAGGTGCAGTACATAGTGCAGTTAATAGGTGCCAAAAATTCCCAGGCAAGCAGGGGAGGGTGTGGGCGGAGCTAAACTACATCACAACTGACTGTCGCCTTGTGTGTGTCGTGTTGCATACCTATTCAAGGTGCTCTATGTTCCACCTGACTTTTTTGCAACACACACAAGGCCATCACTCTTACTTTTGGTCAAGCACATCACAACACTTCTCCCTCTAACCTTCCCTTTCCTTAGCCAACACACACAAGACCATCACTCTTACTTTTGGTCAAGCACATCACAACACTTCTTCCTCTAACCTTCCCTTTCCTTAGCCAACACTACAAGGCCATCACTCTTACGCCCATAGGCAGAAACACTTTGCTCTCTCACCACAACTATTTTCCAAGACCACAGAGATGATTAGCAAGGTGTTTCAAGAGTGTTTCTCTAATTAATCATGTAGAAATGTGGTCACTCTGCATCTACAACATTAAATACAACTTTAAAAACTTGTGAAAATTTAAATAAAGGTTTTTGAAATAGTAGAGGGTTTGAGAATGCAATCCTTACTCCTGGTCAAACACATCACATTAGCCAACACACAACACCACCACACTTACTCCAAGTCAAACATGACCGTATTTCTTCCTCCAGCCTTCCCTTTCTTTATCTAACACACATACGGCCACCATATTTACACTCAAATTTAGAAACACCTTCCCCTCTTGCTACAACAACTTTGCAAAGCCACAGAGACAACTAGCCGAGATTTCAAGACAGTTTCTCCTTTTTAATCAACTAGAAATCTTGCCAATCTATAACCAAAGCCATAAAAATACTTGAAAAACACAAGTATCTTCAACTAGAGCCTTTGGAAAGTGGTGACGGTGAGAGCAAAGCATTTCAGAATACAGGTAGCGAAACATGCCAATATTTCTTCCCTTAGCTGACACACATAAGAGTAGAACACTTACTCCTGGTGAAGGGCTCCTGTCCCTCCTTGACAGACAGCAGCCTGAGGTCGGCCACGGCATTACAGGACCAAGAGGTTGACTGTGACTGGCCGTTGCACTGCAGGAAGAAGCCAAGGCACTTCTGAGAACGGTCCTGTGCAGAGCTGGTTCGCGGCATCACCATGATCTTCCAGGGCAGACTGCGGACTGAGCAGGGCGGCGAGAGGAGAGTGTCCTTGAGCTTGCTGAAGTCCTTAACGTGGAACTGGAAGGTTGCCTCAGAGCGCGCATCATCTGTGGGATCGCCAAGGGGTGAGACACAAAGCCACTCAGATCAGCCCTCTGTGTTGCAGCTGTGCTAACCTAATGGAACTTGAACTCTGCTGTGGGGCTTGGAACTAAACTTAACCTAATCTCACTTTTTTTTGTGGCCTATAGCACCTGTAGACACACTTTTAGAGCATATGTGGGAAGTGCTGTTCAGCTTCCACCCATTAGTGGCACAGGCAATTTCATTTATAGTGGAATCCATTTTAGGGCCCATATCACCACCCAAGCACATCTTTAGTGTAACCACCTAGAACCTGGGTATCATGGTGACATGTAGGTAACTTTAAACTAATCCACAAATACTTGTTCAAAGTGGTGTGTGATAGGATTCGAACCTATGCATGGACGTCTGCCCGATCCCATGCTGACCATCTTATCCACTACACCACTGCCTCCCTACAAATGTTAAGTGGTTTTCAACATAACTTAATATTACAGGTTAACCTAATCTAACCTATGTGAAGGAAGAGAGTTTAATGGAATGAGAATGGCTGAATGGCCCCAAAGTCATGATTTCAAGGTGAACTGAAGAAAAATAAAAGCATGCACTGGTTTAACCCTTCCCTGCAGTCAACACTAAACACAACCCTTGAAATCTGTCACCATTACTTGAGGAACAACAAGAGAAGAGAAGAGGGAAGAGGGTTCAGAAAAGGGAATACACCAGTTCTATATAAACAAACAGGAGAGAAGAGAAAGAGAAAAGAGGGGAGGGTGAGAAGAGAGAATGCACAGGTCCTCTCCACAAATAGAGGAAAGAAGAAAGAAGAGTTAGAAGAGGAAATGGACCAGTTATCTGTAAGTATATAGAGCACAGAAGAGAAGAGGGAAGAGTGATCAGAAGACATGCACCAGTTTTATGTTGACAAATAGAGGGAAGAAAGGAAGGGTTAGACAAGGGAAGGCACAAGTTCTCTGTAAATAGATAGAGGAAAGAAGAAAAGACATGGAAGACAGGTAAGAAGAGGAGGATGCACCAGGTCTCTGTAAGTAAATAGGGGAAAGAAAAGAAGAGGGAAGGAATTAGTAGGAGTGGATGTATCAGTTTAACACCCTCACTGCCATGACATAATTTCATATTCATTCTGTTTGTCATTTGGTGATTCTGTACAGCTTCAGAAACTCACGTAGGGATTGACATAGTGAAGACTCTGGCCATTAATCTCAAGACGTCCATAGACCCTTCCTAATGTCAATACAACTCTATGTAAAAACTAGTTCCAGTACTGCAAAGGGTTGAGGGGCTTACAAAGGACGAAAAGTTCTAAAAAGGATGAGAAAGGATAAGTTTTATTAATAGTCTAGCCAGGACAACAAGAAATGTCACAAGAGATGCTACAAATTCAGGAAAGATGAACTAATAGCAATGAAATGATTATAAAAAGAGGAAAAAAAAATGTTGGTGGGTGTCAGACAAGTGTAGAAAAAGTAGATATGATGGAAGTGAACTGAAATGTGGATGCAAGACATTGATGACGTGGCAAGAGTGAAGGATATGGTGTGGATGTGATGCAAGACTCATTTTTACCTAGAGATTTGTGTACAATTAGATGATTTTATTGACATTAGCAGAGGTCAGAAGATTAATGGCCACCGTCTTCACTATTGAAAACTCCCACATAAGTTTCTAAAGCTGTATAAAATCACCAAATAGTCACCAGAAAGAATAGGGAAATGCATCATGGCACTCAAAAGATTAAAAAATGACCAAGTTGATTTATTTTCCTCAGATAGTGAGTGAATACAAAGGAGTAAATACAAGGATTATTACTTCAGTCAGAAATAAATTGGTGTCTAATTCACTTTTCCATCTCCTTTTTGAGTGAGTGAATCTGGAAACACTTCACGACACAGAACGGGTTAAAGATGAGATTCAGACTCAAAACAATTAAAAAGGATACAATATGAGTGCAAACCACCACCAAAGTCTGCCTTGTCTAGCCTCAAACATGTAAGTTCCCTAAACACTTGCCTTGTGATTACCTTTACCATCACAACTAGCATATCACCATTATACAACTAAAAAATGCTTGACAACACTATTACAAAAAATTATTTTGACACACAGGTAAGAAGTTAAACCAGATAAGGGAGGCATAGTAGGTAAAGTTGTGAGTGTAGGATCAGGCAGATGTCCATGCATAGGTTCAATTCACACTAAGTACGGCCTTGAAGCTTTGCCATTTGTCGAGTGGTTTAAAGTTACCTACATGTCACCATGATACTCAGGTTCTACATCGTTACACCAAAGATGC
The DNA here is from genome assembly GCF_017591435.1 of Portunus trituberculatus. Lineage (NCBI taxonomy): Eukaryota > Metazoa > Arthropoda > Malacostraca > Decapoda > Portunidae > Portunus > Portunus trituberculatus. The sequence goes on from NC_059280.1 coordinate 5,451,470, forward strand.
CCTTGGGTGGTGATATGGGCCCTAATATGCCCACCACTATAAATAAATTGCCTGCCCCAGTAATGGGTGGAAACTTAATCCCTTCAGTACTGGAACACAATTTTATCTTTAGATTTGTGTACAATTAGACCATTTTATTGACATTAGGAAGAGTCTAAGATTAATAGCAGCAGTCGTCACTATCTTAATCCCCCACGCAAGTTTCTGAAGGTATGATTAGACCATTTTATTGACATTAGGAAGAGTCTATGAAAGTCAGAAGATTAATAGCAGCAGTTGTCACTATTTTAATCCCCCACATGAGTTTCTGAAGTGCATAAAATCACCAGATAGTAAGTAGAATTAATATGAAAATGCGTCATGGTACTGAAGGGATTAACAGTGATTCCAATACTCTTGCAAGTTACCTACAGGCACTATAGACCACAATAAAAAATGAACAACAACAACAACAACAACAACACTCACCCTCTTCTACATCACTATCAATCGCGGTGGTGGACGAAACCTCCTGTGTGTCTCCATTCATCTGCTCCTCCTCTCCTCCCTCTGCTAATGGTACTCCTCCTCCTCCACCTCCTCCTCCTCCTCTTCCGTCTCCACCTCCACCTCTATCCTCACCACCACCTCCATCGCCGCCGCCTGCATCCTCACACACTTCCTCTGAAAATACAGAAAATACATTAATTCACATGCAAAAATTACTTCTCCTCCTCAAAGTAACCTGGCCTTACACTCCTGTGGTTTATTTTTATTTATTTATTCTTTTCATTTATACCATGTGGGTTTTTCATGGGAATTTAAGGGCTAAAGGGGATACTTTTTGGGGCACCTCCTATCTCAAAGCCCACCCGCTAGGAAACCATTGCCCCGAGTGAGGAAGCCCAACCTACACTCGGACCGTGGACAGGATTCAAACCCATGCGCTTGGAGACCCCTCGGACCCCAAAGCACACATGGTTCCACTGTACCTTCTCTTCCACCTCCACCTAACCTTACACTCCTCTGGACAATTTAGACACAATATTCCTCCTCCTCCATCTTTACCTTACCTTACCCTACCTTACCTTACCTTACCTTACCTTACCCTACCTTACCTTACCTTACCTTACCTTACCCAACCTAACCTAACCTAACCTAATCCCACCCAACTTTTGCCTATATATATATATATATATATATATATATATATATATATATATATATATATATATATATATATATATATATATATATAGAGAGAGAGAGAGAGAGAGAGAGAGAGAGAGAGAGAGAGAGAGAGAGAGAGAGAGAGAGAGAGAGAGAGAGAGAGAGAGAGAGAGACCATTATGACACAAAGACAGACACTATGATAAAGAGAGGCATCCTTGCATAATGTCACATATATGCTACCATTTCCCATCACAATCTTCCTCTGGCACACTCTGGAACTCCCTGCCTGCTTCTGTCTTTCCACCTTCCTATAAGCTGACCTGATTTAAGAGAGAGGTTTCAAGACATGTATCCCTTTCTCTCCACCTTTTTACATTATGCAAGAGTCAACCAGTACTCTCAATCATTCACCCCTTTCTCTGGCACACTCGGGAACTCCCTGCCTGCTTCAGCGTTTCCACCTTCCATATAAGCTGAACTAATTCAAAGAGGGAGATTTCAACACCTTTCTGTCCACCTTTTCACATTATACAAGAGTCAACCAGTACTCTCAATCATTCCTCCCTTTCTCTGGCACACTCTGGAACTCCCTGCCTGCTTCTGTATTTCCATATTCCCTAAAACCTGAACTCATTTAAAGAAAGAGAAATTTCAAGACATTTATCCCATTCTTTTTGGCTAACTCTCAAACCCGCTCAAAGACTAGCATCTCAGTGGGCCTTTTTTAGTCTATCATTTTTGCTGCTCTTATCCAGATTTGTCCTCTTACATTAAAAAGACAAACAAACACAACATTCCAGGCATTACTTACTGTTGATCATCTTAGCGTCTTGAATCACCCCGGCAGTTTATAACAATGATTTGACTTCCTGGACATTCACTTCACCATATCAGTCCCTGGCTTGTCACAGTGCACCAATACACCCACCAAAACACCCTTGAAAACCCTCCAACACCACTACTACAACTGACTTATCACTTCTAAACAGCCAACACCTTTCACTACAGCCTGTCACTGAAGGAGATGAGGAAGATACAAAGAGATACCTTCCTCTCTCTCTCTCTCTCTCTCTCTCTCTCTCTCTCTCTCTCTCTCTCTATGAAGGCATGTGTACTGAGTGGCAAGGCTTACTAAGGGAAAAATCATGCCAAAATAACTCCATTCTTTGTGTGTGTGTGTGTGTGTGTGTGTGTGTGTGTGTGTGTGTGTGTGTGTGTGTGTGTGTGTGTGTGTGATTGGAATTTGCTGAATGTAGTTAGAACTATATGGTATTCAAATATAGAGAGAGAGAGAGAGAGAGAGAGAGAGAGAGAGAGAGAGAGAGAGAGAGAGAGAGAGAAGCCTTATAAGTGTTGTCCCATCACTTCACTTCACCACATGAACAAAAAACAAACCATGAAACAGATGAGAACAATTATCAAAACAATAATTTAATTTATATTTCTCTCTCTCTCTCTCTCTCTCTCTCTCTCTCTCTCTCTCTCTCTCTCAATAAAAGTATGTATCATGATATTGTCTTACTGATTATAGGAACAAAAACATATACTGGGTGTGTGTGTGTGTGTGTGTGTGTGTGTGTGTGTGTGTGTGTGTGTGTGTGTGTGTGTGTGTGTGTGTGTGTGTGTGTATATTTACCTAGTTGTATTTACCTAGTTGTAGTTTTACGGGGCCTGGGCTTTATGCTCGTGTGGCCCCGTCTCCATATCTACACTTATCCAATCTTACTTTAAAACTATGCACACTCGTTGCAGACACTACTTCTTTCTTTAAACTGTTCCACGTCTCAATACATCTTTGCGGGAAACTATATTTTTTAACATCTCTCAGACATCTTCCTTTTCTCAGCTTTTTACTATGCGATCTTGTGCTTTGGATGTCATATTCTTCTCTCAGGATCAGTTTCTCATTATCCACTAGGTCCATTCCGTTGATCAATTTAAAAACTGTGTGTGTGTGTGTGTGTGTGTTTGCCTATCCTATCCTTCAGCTGATGTATGCACACCTCTTGCCTGCATCATTACTCAAAAACAACAAGAACAAAAAAACCTCCACTTTGATGCCAGTTCCCCGAGCAGGTCTGAGAGAGTTAGAAAAAGGGGGGGGGGCTCAAAATATCCCTCTTAAATTAATTCAGGATACAGGAAGATGGAAATACACAAGCAGGCAGGGAGTTCCAGAGTGTGCCAGAGAAAGGGGGTGAATGACTGAGAGTACTGGTTGACTCTTGCATTACAGAGAGAGAGAGAGAGAGAGAGAGAGAGAGAGAGAGAGAGAGAGAGAGAGAGAGAGAGAGAGAGAGAGAGAGAGAGAGAGAGAGAGAGAGAGAGAGAGAGATGGACCTTCATCTGTCTGTTGTACCTAATCCCAGGGAACTTACAAGCTATTCGGTGTTATGAAGAGGCAATTGGCTGAGTAAAAATGAGGTTAACTGTACAATTTTTAAACATTCTGGAGCCTTATGCATCATTGGACAGGTTTTGGTGAAAGTTATTGAGGTTTTCAAGGGTGTTTTTATGGTGCCAGTGACAGTTTAACACTCTTGTGGAAGTTATTGGGATTTTCAAGGATGTTTTCATTGTTCAAGTGACAGTTTAACACGCTCTAGTGTAAGTTATTGGGATTTTCAAGGATGTCTTCATGGTTCAAGTGACAGTTTAACATGCTCTAGTGAAGTTATTGGGGTTTTCAAGTGTTTTCATGGTTCCAGTGACAGTTTAACATGCTCTAGTGAAGTTATTGGGGTTTTCAAAGGTGTTCTTATGGTTCAAGTGACAGTTTAACACGCTCTAGTGGAAGTTATTGGGATTTTCAAGGATGTCTTCATGGTTCAAGTGACAGTTTAACATGCTCTAGTGAAGTTGTTGGGGTTTTCAAGGGTGTTTTCATGGTTCAAGTGACAGTTTAACACGCTCTAGTGAAGTTATTGGGTTTTTCAAGGGTGTTTTTCGGTGCCAGTGACAGTTTAACAGACACCAGTGGAAGTTATTTCAAAGGTGTTCCAATGGTTCTAGTGACAGTTTAACAGACTTTAGTAGAAGTTGTTGAGGTTTTCAAGGATTCTAGTGGAAGTTATTGGGGTTTTCGAGTGTTTTCATGGTTTTTGACAGTTTAACAGGCTCTAGTAGAGATTCTTGGGGTTTTCAAGGGTGTTTTTACGGTTCCAGTGACAGTTTAACACTTGTGGAAGTTGTTGGGAATTTCAAGGGTGTTTTCATGGTTCCAGCCCAGTGATACTATAACATGCTCTACTTAAATTTAGACGTTTCCAAAGAATGATTCCAGGACTTAGTGACATTTGAAAATAGCCGTGGTTAAGTAAGCCAGGTTTTTAAGTGTGTTTTAATGGTTCTAGTGACAAATTAGCAACATTTCTACATTATTAACCCCTTCAGTACCAGGATGCATTTTCATATTCATTTTGCTTACTATTTAGTGATTTTATACAGCTTCAGAAACTCATGAGAAGATTAAAATGGTGAGAAGTCTGGCCATTTATCTTCTGACCTTCATAGACCGTTACTAATATAAATAAAATCGTCTAATCACGTCTAAAACTCATGGTAATAAAATGCGTCCCAATACTGAAGGGATTAATAGAAGAAACAGTCTTGGAACACTGACTAATCATTCCTTTGGCCTTTGAAAATAGTTGAGTTGAAGTTATGCAATGAATACACCGCCGTGGTACGGTGGAACCATGCATGCTTTGGGGTCCGAGGGGTCTCCAATCGCACGGGTTCGAATCCTGTCCACGGTTCGAGTGTAGGTTGGGCTTCCTCACTCAGGGCAACGGTTTCCTAGCGGGTGGGCTTTGAGATAGGAGGTACCACAAAAAGTAACCCCTTTAGCCCATAAATTCCCGTGAAAAGCCCACATAGTATAGATAGGTACAAAAAAAAAGAAAAAAAAAAGTATGAGTGAGAATACTGGTAAATGCTTACAACAGACTCCAATTCAAGTGACATACAAGTTTTTAAGGTTATTTTTACTGTTTAGTGCCTTTTTAAGAGTGCTTTTATGATTCTACCAATAAAAAAAATCATTATGAACAGCAATATTTGAAAACCTTGCTGTTCATCTCTGTGGCCTTATAAATATAATGCATGAGTCAACCAGTACTCTCAATCATTCATCCCTTCCTCTGGCACACTGTGGAACTCCCTGCCTGCTTCTGTACTTCCATCTTCCTAAAGACATGAACTCATTTAAGAGGGAGATTTCAAGACATTTATCCCTTTCTGTCCACTTTTTTACATAGTTAATGCAAGAGTTGACCAATACTCTCAATCATTCATCCCTTCCTCTGGCACACTGTGGAACTCCCTGCCTGCTTCTGTACTTCCATCTTCCCAAAGACCTGAACTCATTTAAGAGGAAGATTTCAAGACATTTATCCCTTTCTTTTGGCTAACTCTCATGCCTGCTCAGGAACTGGCATCTGAGTGGACCTTTTATCTATTTTGTTTATTCATTGTTGTTGCCTTTGATCTGATTTCCCTTCTTACAAAATAAAGAAAGAAAGAAAAAATAAAACAGCTGTGGTGAGAGGAGAGGGCAGTTCTGGACACAGGCCAAGGAGTGAGGAGGGACAGGGTGTAGGGGGGAATGCATAAACCTTTGTGACAATGACTAAAGAAGGAGACTGTTTGACCCAGAAATTAACACAAAGGAGGGCACACTGCCAAACATGCTGCTCCCTATGCCCTAACAACTTACACACACACCACCAAGTTGCCACTAGAACCAAGAACCATGAAAACACCATTCAAGACACCAGTAAACACTAGTAGAACCATGAAAACATCCTCAAAACACCACTACAACCATGAAAACACCCTCAAAATACCAGTACATACAATTACAACCATGAAAACACCTCAGAACACCAGTAAAACCAGTACAACCATGAAAACACCCTCAAAACACCACTACAACCATGAAAACACCCTCAAAATACCAGTACATACAATTACAACCATGAAAACACCTCAGAACTCCAGTGAACACCAGTACACCCATGAAAACACCATCAAAACACCAATATACACCAATACACCCATGAAAACACCCTCAAAACACCACAGAACTCCAGTGAACACCAGTACACCCATGAAAACACCATCAAAACACCAATAGACCAATACACCCAGAGAGAGAGAGAGAGAGACCACCACCAGAGAGAGAGAGAGAGAGAGAGACAAAATATAAATGAAATAAAGTATTGTGTGTGTGTGTGTGTGTGTGTGTGTGTGTGTGTGTGTGTGTGTGTGTGTGTGTGTGTGTGTGTGTGTGTGTGTGTGTGTGTGTGAGAGAGAGAGAGAGAGAGAGAGAGAGAGAGAGAGAGAGAGAGAGAGAGAGAGAGAGAGAGAGAGAGAGAGAGAGAGAGAGAGAGAGAGAGAGAGAGAGAGAGCACTGGGTTGGCTAGGTCAGGTTAGGTTGGACTGGTAAAAAAAAAATAAATAAAAAAAATAAATAAATAAATAAATAAATAAATACATAAGAACCGTCAATTTTGTCAGTGCACACACAAGTACTACGACAAACCCACAGTTCTCACGGCCCCAATTACTTTTACAAGCTATTTTTCTGCATTGGAATAGCAAATTGTTCCTATAATGCTTGAAATTCCCTTTTATCACACTAAATAACTGGCCGTTGTATTTCACAACTTACAAGGCAAATTTCTGGCACACTCTGGAACTCCCTGCCTGCTTCTGTATTTCCACCTTTCTATGACTTCAACTTAATTAAGGAGGGAGATTTCAAGACCCCTTTTCCTCTCACCTCCTACTCTGTCCAACTCACTAATGCAAGGATTAACCAGTACTATTCTTAATCATTCATACCTTTCTCTGGCACACTCTGGAACTCCCTGCCTGCTTCTGTACAGGCAAACCCCACATAATGAATGTTTACGCAACAAATTTTCGCCACAAATGTTTGTTTTCTTATCCTTAAATCTCATAACGAACGCCAAACCTCACAATAACATTTTTATTGGGAAAATTTTGGCCGAGTGTGAAAACGCCACCGAATCACCACCACCACCACCACCACCAGCCACTGCCACATCAGAATTTGATGCGTTCGGATTTTTTTTCTTATTTTATTTCATTTATTTTTTACTCATCCTAAGACCCCGTACAACGAATTTTCACATAACGAACACTTTTTCTGGAGCCTAACCCACTCATTATGCGGGGTTTGCCTGTACTACTATGTGTGCACCGTACTAATAATAGAAGTAATAATAATGATGACATGTATATAGAGACATGTGTAGAGTGGGTTGCTGTCTCTGTCTCTCTGTCTATGTGTCTCTGTATGTCTCTGTCTGTCTCTGTGTCTTTGTCTCTGTGTCTGTGTCTCTGTCTCTGTGTCTCTATCTGTCTCTCCGTCTCTCTGTCTCTGTTTGTCTGTCTCTGTCTCTGTCTCTGTTTATCTCTGTCTCTGTTTGTCTCTGTCTCTGTGTCTGTGTCTCTGTCTCTGTGTCTCTGTCTCTGTTTGTCTCTGTCTGTGTCTGTCTCTGTTTGTCTCTGTATCTGTCTCTGTCTCTGTCTGTCTCTGTTTGTCTCTGTCTCTGTCTCTGCAGAGGAATATATTCCATAATGTTTTGGCAAGACAGCCATCCTCTTTGTAATGACAATAATAAACCAATAATTAGAAGTAATAACACATAATATTCTCATCATTATAGTTGTTGTCATTTATATTGCCATAAATGAATGAATTAATGAGCACATGGGAATGAAATGCATTCTAATTGTATACCAAACTTGCTCCTGTCTGGATTTGCATACCCTTTCCAAATTTAACCCCTTCAGTATTGGGACATTTTCACCTTGAAATTTGTTTTACGATTAGACCATTTCATTCACATTAGGAAGGGTCTATGGAAGTCAGAAGATTAATGGCTAAAGTCTTCACTATTTCAACCCCCACATGAGTTTCTGAAGCTGTATAAAACCAGTAAATAGTAACCAGAATGAATATGGAAACACATCATGGTACTGAAGGGGTTAAGACAGCTATGCATTACATTGCTGAGGCACACTCGGAGGACAATCACACCATGGCGCACACTTTGACAACCTCTGCTTTACTGTTTGCTGCATTCCAAGGCATAGTAATACCTCTAAGGCTATCAACCACTCTCTCAATTCTATCAAACTTCACAAATTACTGCATATTTCAAAACTATTCAGTATTTCCTTTATTTTATGACTCCTACACCCGAAAACTTGAGGGAATTTTCTATGACAGTCAACCACAAGTTTGAAGTCAAATACCTACACTGCATCAAAGGAAACAACTACCTCCCTCCCTCCCTCCCTCCCTAAGGATCTCACAGCACACACACCTCCTCCTTGTGACAACAGCAGCATACCCACCTCTGTATCTAAAGTAGCTGCCTCCTCCTCCTCCTCCTCGCTGACAGATCAAGAACTTCATAGCCATATTTCCAAACAAAAGTGGCCAAAGTGAGATCCTTAACCCCTTGAGTACAATGACGCATTTCCCTATTCATTTTTGCCCAGTGTTTGGTGACTATACAGCTTCAGAAACTTATTGGGGCATTGAAATAGTGCAGACTGTGGCCATTAAACTTGACCCCCTTAGAACCTTCCTAATGCCAGGAAAGTGGTCTAATCATATGCAAACTCAAGGTGAAAGTGTGTCCCAGTATTGAAGGAGCTAAAGAGTACAAGATATTTTTTCAACTAATTCAATACTAAATCAAACAAGATTAGAAAAAAAAAAGTACTTATCACCAGTAAGCTTTTGGGTTATAGCTAGACACTTGGTCTCACACCCAGATTGGAATATGCAGTAGTATGGACCCCTCAAAAAAAGAAACACATAAAGAAGCGGAAGAGACTACAAAAAATGGCTACAAGAATGGTCCCAGAACCTGAAGGGATGACATATGAGGAGAGACTAAAGGCTATGGATCTTCCAACATTGGAGCAGAGAAGGGAGAGAGGGGATCTCATTCAAGTTTATAAATTGATAAATGGAAGGAATCAAGTGGACAATGAGTATCTGATCCTGAGAGAAGAATATGCGTCGAAGCACAAGATCGCATAGTAAGAAGCTGAGAAAGGGAAGATGTGTAAGAGATATTAAAAAGTATAGTTTCCCGCAAAGATGTATTGTGACGTGGAACAGTTTGAATGAAGAAGTAGTGTCTGCAACGAGTGTGCATACTTTTAAAATAAGATTGGATAAGTGTAGATATGGAGACGGGGCCACACCAGCATAAAGCCCAGGCCCTGGAAAATTACTACTAGGTAAATACAACTAGGTAAATACACACACACACACACACACACACACACACACACACACACACACACACACACACACACACACACACACACACACACACACACACACACACACACACACACACACACACACACACACACACACACACACACACACACACACACACAGGCTCCTCGTGGCTCAGTGGTAGAGTGATGCACTTTGAAACTGGCATAAGGGAAGCAGCGAGATGGCAAGATGGCGCGCGCGCGCGCGCACACACACACACACACACACACAAAGATGTGTTGAGACGTGGAACAGTGAAGAAGTGGTGTCGCCAACGAGTGTGCATAGTTTTAAAGAAAAATTGGATAAGTGTAGATATGGAGACGGGGCCACACGAGCATAAAGCCCAGGCCCTGTAAAACTACAACTAGGTAAATACATGCTAAGCTGACCTGCAGAACTCCCTGCCTACTTCTGCATATCCACCTTCCTGTGACTTGACTTTACTTAACCTCTTCAGTACTGGGAAATATTTCTACCAAGAGTCTTGTGCATAATAAGAACAATTTATTTACATTAGAAAGGGTCTATGGAGGTCAGAAGATCAATGGCCAGTCTTCACTCTTTTAACCCAACAAATGTTTCTGAAGCTGTTTAAAATCACCAAATAGTAAGCAGAATGAAAAATTAAAATGCGTTATGACACTGAAGAGGTTAAGAAGGAGGTTTCAAGATACTTATCCCCTTTATTCTGATTCTCTCACACCTGCAAGGACACCGGCACCTCAGTGGGCATTTTTGCTTATTTCACTCTATATTTTTATCTTTTTATGTAGGATGGGAAAAACAGGCCAAGGGCAACATAAGAGAAAATATAAATAAAAGCCCATTTATTTGCAGGATTGGGAGTTAGCAAAAAGAAAGGGATAAATGTCTTGCTCTTTCATGAAGTCGAGTCACAGAAAGATGGAAACACAGAAGCAAGCAGGGAGTTCCAGAGTGTGCCAGAGGAAGGGATGGATGATTGAGAGTACTGGTTAACCCCTTCAGTACCATGACACGTTTCCATATTCATTCTGCTTACTATTTGTTGATTTTATACAGCTTCAGAAACTCATTTAGGGATTAAAACAGTGAAGACTCTAGCTATTAATCTCCTGAACTCCATAAACCCTTCCTAATGTGAATAAAATTGTCTAATCACACTCAAAACTCGTGGTAGAAATGCGTCCCAGTACTGAAGGGGTTAACTCTTGCATTATGTAAAAAAAGGTGGACAGAAAGGGATAAATGAGTTCAGGTCTTAGGGAAGGGGGAAGTACAGAAGCAGGCAGGGAGTTCCAGAGTGTGCCAGAGGAAGGGATGAATGATTGAGAGTACTGGTTGACTCTTGCATTGTATAAAAAAAAAAAAAAAAAAAAAAAAAGTGGACAGAAAGGGATAAATGTCCTGAAACCTCTGTCTTAAATGAGTTCAGGTCTTAGGGAAGAGGGAAGTACAGAAGCAGGCAGGGAGTTCCAGAGTGTGCCAGAGGAAGGGATGAATGAATACCAATACTGGTTAACTCTTGCATTAAACTTCAATTCACATGACACAATCAGGTTTTTAAGGTTATTTTTTGCAGTTCTAGTGACTTTTTAAGAGTGCTTCTTAGGATTCTGCCAACAGATCAACAGAGATAACCTAACTAACCTCATTCTCAACCCAAACCTAACCTAACCTGAGGGCAGGAAAAAACAATTACCCTATCTAATTTGATCTAACCTAACCTAACCTAACCTACCCTATCTAATTTGATCTAACCTAACCTAACCTACCCTATCTAATTTGATCTAATCTAACCTACCCTATCTAATTTGATCTAACCTAACCTAACCTATCTAATTTGATCTAACCTAACCTAACCTAACCTACCCTATCTAATTTGATTTAACCTAACCTAACCTATCTAATTTGATCTAATCTAACCTAACCTAACCTAACCTATCTAATTTGATCTAATCTAACCTAATCTAACCTAACCTAACCTATCTAATTTGATCTAATCTAACCTAACCTATCTAATTTGATCTGATCTAACCTAACCTAACCGAACAGAGCCTAACCAAACCCAACCTCCATCAAAATAAATAAATAAAAAAAAGTTAACTCAATCTAATGTGTTCTAACCTAATGAAACCCAACCTAACCTAATTTACTTCGATCTAATCCAACCCAACCCAACCCAACCCAACCCAACCCAACCCCATGAAAAAAAAGAAAAAAAAGGAAAGAAAAGAAACCTGATTTAATTTACTTTGATCTAACCTAACCTAACCTAACTTAACCCAACCCAAACATATTAAAAAAAAAAAAAAAAAAAGAAACCTAATCTAATTTACTTGAACTTAACTTAACCTAACCTAACCAAACCCCCCCATACATAAAATAAATAAATAAATAAATAGAGACCTTAGCCTAACCTTAACTGGTAAACTGTGGAACTCCCTCCCTGCATCTGTATTTCCGACTTCCTACGACTCGTCTCCTTTTAAGAGGAAGGTGTCAAGGCATTTGCTCACTAATTTTGGCTGACATTTTTCATCTTTGTAGAGAGCCAGCACTCAAGTGGGCCTTATTTTTAATCTTTTCTTTTTTTTTTGCCCTTGGCTGGCCCTCTTCCCTACTTAAAAAAAAATAAATAAAATAAATGAGGGAGGTGTCAAGGCATTTGCTCCCTAATTTTGGCTGACATTTTTCATCTTTGTAGACTCAAGTGGGCCTTATTTTTACTCTTTTCTTCTTTTTGCCCTTGGCTGGCCCTCTCCCCTACTTAAAAAAGTAAATAGACAAATAAAATAAATGAAGGTGTCGAGGCATTTGCTCCTTAATTTTGGTTGACGTTTTTCATCTTTCTAAAGAGCCAGCACTCAAGTGGGCCTTATTTTCACTCTTTTCTTCTTTTTGCCATTGGCTGGCCCTCTTCTCTACTTAAAAATAAATAAAAAAAAACACCTAATGGGCAACACACTCACCCTCCTGCGTGTCCATCAGTTCGAGGAGGTCCTTGTCGGAGGAAGGCGGCGGTGGCTCCTCCTGTGTGATGTGGTTCATGGCGGTGGTGAGGGCGGGAGGGGGGCGAGGCTGTGGTTGAGGGGGGCTGTGTGGGGGCCGGGGAGGGCTCCTCCTCCTGCCCCTCCTCCAGTAGTCTTATTCGACCGTTTGCCGCTGCGGTCACGACTCCCGGGGCAGCCGTTCTTACCAGACACAGGGATCTTGAGTGCGTGTTTGCTTGCTATCCGCCCAATCTCTGCTGGTTACCTGAGAGAGAGAGAGAGAGAGAGAGAGAGAGAGAGAGAGAGAGAGAGAGAGAGAGAGAGAGAGTTACAACGGTTTTCAAGTATTTTATAAACAATGTAGACAGATTAACAATATTTCTGAAGTTAAAAAAAGGTTCCAAGCATTTTTTAACAAGATTTCTTCAGTTACAAGTGTTTTCAAGCACTTTTAAGCAATTTAGTGATAGATTAACAACATTTCTTAAGTTAAAGAGTTTTCAAGCACTTTTTAAGCAATGTAGTGATAGATTAACAATATTTCTTCATTACTAACAGAAGCAGAATTCCTGAGAAGCCAGCTAGTCATCTGTGGCCTTGGGAAACAGTCGTGGTGAGACAGCACAGCATTTGCGACAAAATTAATATATTGTTGCAAACTACAAATCTACTTTGCTCATAAATAAAAGGCTACATCAATTTTTTGGACACCGAAAATGAGGAATATAAGAAAAAAATTTGGTTAGATTTAAGTTCAAGCAGTAGTAGTAGTAGTAGTAGTAGTAGTAGTAGTAGTAGTAGGTAGTAGTGTAACTTAACCTAACTGACCTTTATAATCATCAACACTCAAAAACTACAAATAAAATAGTGATGACTAAATAACAGTAGTAGTAGTAGTAATAGTAACTTTGTTGTGGCAGCTATTGTCAAATTACAGCATGCAATGAAGCCAAGCATAACAGTCCACCACCACCACCACCAGCAGTAGTAGTAGTAGTAGTAGTAGTAGTAGTAGTAGTAGTAGCAGTAGTAATAGTAGTAGTAGCAGTAGTAATAGTAGCGGTAGCAGAAGTAACAGTAGCAGTAGTAGTAGTAAAGGTAGTAAAAGTAGTAGAAACATTAAAACCCGAAGCAGCAGCAGCAGCAGCAGCAGCAGCAGCAGCAGCAGTAGTAGTAGTAGTAGTAATAAGGGTAGTAATAGAAGTAGAAACATTAAAATTGGAATTAACACAAGCAACCTTCAGCCACACCGAAAACTAGAATCAAACCACAGTGAGGCGACAAGAGCAGCACTAACAGGAGGAACAGCACCAGCACCAGAAGTAAGAACAGCAGCAGCACTCACCTCCACCCCCGTCACCAGGGGCAACAAGACCACCATACAGACGCTGAACAAAGGACTTTCCACCTTAATGAAGAACCACCGGGCCTGGCAGCACCCTGGGGGAGTCACGTGCCGTACAGGGGAGGCATAGGTAAGCCGGGGGTCAGCTCAGACCAGGTGTAAACAAGCCAGTCACTCAGGTAACCCACCACTAAGCCATCACCAACTCCCGCTCGACTTCTTCAAAAACACCCCAAACTTTGCCGATTTTGTCCACTTCCCGGGCTTTACAGTCTTCTTGGCCCTTCAGAACCACGGGGTAAATGTCTGTTTTTATTCCCCCGCCAAGGGCACGCTGGGTTATCTCTCCGGTGGTGGATGGCAGGCGTGTTTTGCGAAGCCTCCGTATTACTGGAACAACGGCTCAGCAAAATGGCGCTCGAACTTTGCTCTAAAACACGGTCGATTTTTTTTCGTGACATCCACCGAGTCCCGGGTCTTTTTGAAGGCGCCAGGGGCTTTTTGGGGGTTTAGGAGTGGGTTATATCAGCAGGGGAAGGCGTCTGGGGAAGTGTTACGGGTTGAAATAAGACATGTGGGGGCTCTGGGGGAAACAGGCGTCCCGTCCCGCGAAATTTAAACGTCCCTTCTCACTGTCTAGGCATCGGAACGCCACAAAACCATAAATGTCCCTTCTGATTGTTTTCTCAGAACGCCAGAAAGCTATAAATGTCCATTCTGACTGTCTCGGCATCAGAACGCACGAAATAATGCTCCTTCTGACTGTCTATAGGCATCAGAACGCCAGTAAACCATAAATGTCCCTTAAGAATGTCTCCTCATCAGAACGCCAGGAAACCGTAAATGTTCTCTCTAACTGTCTCGGCATCAGAACGTACGAATAAAATGCTCCTTCGGAATGTCTAGGCATCAGAAAGCCATAAATGTCCCTTCTAAATGTCTAGGCATCAGAACACATGAAAAAAATGTTCTCTCTGACTGTCTCGGCATCAGAACGCACTAAAAAATGTCCCTTCTGACTGTCTCAGCATCAGAACGTAGTACTAAAATATGTTTTCTCTGACTGTCTCGGCATTAGAACACAATAAGGGCAGGGAATCTGCAGCAAGGCCTGTTCTACAAGTGGCAGTCTATGCGGGACACATGTTTCCAAAGAGTCAGCTTGTAGACAGGTGTGCTTTATGAAAAGTGTTGTGTTTTATGTGCTGGGAGTGATCGATTCATAGCGGCAAGAGATAGTTCGCTCCATCACTTCTGACCAGTTGTATATGCAGTCTTCACCACTCTTGAATTGAATGAATTGAAAGCTTTTATAATAAACTTTTATGACAGAAGAGTCCGGCAAGATTATTTTTTTTTCAGGTGCGACTTTGTCTTTGCGACTTTGCCTTTTTTTTTTATGGAATAGGGAAAGCTGGCCAAGAGCAATAAAAATAGAAATTAAAAGGCCCACTTGATTGCCAGTTCCCTGAAAGACTAAGAGAGTTAGCCAAGGATCTGCCGGATCTGGCATACGTGGGATTGCAACTTTGCAACTCTACTTTTAGCCTTACAGTGCGACTTTGCGAAACTTATTTTATTTTCTAAGTGCGACTCTGTTAAATCACAGAGTAGAATCAAGCCCAATAACAGAAACATGCTTTTATAAGATAGAGTAACACATATTTACTATTTTTTTCTCAGTTAAAACACAACGCCGAAATATCTATACATGCCATGCATCCTCCTCCTCCTCCTCCTCCTCCTCCTCGTGATTCATCTCCAGCCGCGGCAATATCTTAAAAAAAAAAAAAAAAAAGCTCTCCTTATGCCTTAAGCTGCTGAAAGTCGTGAAAAATTGTCGGTGTGACTTTGCTAAGTGCGACTTTTTCAAGACGTTTGTGACTTCGAAATTCATGGTGCTGTAAAGTCACGCGCGCACACACACACACACACACACACACACACACACGGCCCGGTAGCTCAGTGGTTAGAGCGCTGGCTTCACAAGCCAGATGACCGGGGTTCGATTCCCCGGCCGGGTGGAGATATTTGGGTGTGTCTCCTTTCACGTGTAGCCCCTGTTCATCTAGCAGTGAGTAGGTACGGGATGTAAATCGAGGAGTTGTGACCTTGTTGTCCCGGTGTGTGGTGTGTGCCTGGTCTCAGACCTATCCTAAGATCGGAAATAATGAGCTCTGAGCTCGTTCCGTAGGGTAACGTCTGGCTGTCTCGTCAGAGACTGCAGCAGATCAAACAGTGAATTACACACACTCTCTCTCTCTCTCTCTCTCTCTCTCTCTCTCTCTCTCTCTCTCTCTCTCTCTCTCTCTCTTATTATTATTATTATTATTATTATTATTATTGTTGTTGTTGTTGTTGTTGTTATTGCCATTGATATTGTTGATGTTTTATCGCCATTATTGTTATCATTAGCGTCGGTGCCGTAACAGTTGATCTGCCTGACAGTTAGATGATTATAAGAATAACGATGTTTTTTTTTTATCTTTTTATTGTAAGAATTCTTAAGGCAAGATGACCTTTCCGTGGTTTTACGTAGATTTCCGTATAAAATTCCTGATTGGTCGTCATTTGCTGGCAATTAGTATATTCAGTTCTACTTTTCTATCAACTGTCAATATATTACTGTTAATTGGAAGAAAATATATGTCCTGTAAGTTGATCAGTGAGTGGAGGACTAGAAATATTTGAAACTATCACAAAAGTCATGAAAACATGCCTTTGCCCAGGGGGTGGGTGGCAAGGTCCATCCTTCTCCTTTGTTGTATTTCATTACTAATGCAACAATGAATATAACAATCAATCATTCTCTCTCTCTCTCTCTCTCTCTCTCTCTCTCTCTCTCTCTCTCTGAAGTACGTACAACTTAATCTGTCACTCCTGAAGCCTTAAAACTGCACTACGTGGCACTGTAGGATTAGATACGCATGGACTGAAGGAAGAAATGCGGTCAATTGAATGGATTTGTATATGGCAAACACAGCAAGGATGACCTAAAGGAAATTGATCCCCGAAGGTCAGCAATCAAGATCTATGACGCGATGAGTTTTAAGTTCATAAAGTTAAATTATGAAAAAGATAAGAACGAATGAGTTTGTTTTCAAATAGAATGGCCGGTGAATGAAATGGTCTGTTGTTGCTGAGTCATTATACACTGACTGGGCTTTAAAATGATTGGACAAATTCATGACTGAAAAATTATATGAAGAAATAAAGAGGCATATCTCACACAGGAATTGTCATATTTAGGGCCGATGGCTTCCTGGAACTTCCCTTACCGTCATATTCTCATGTTCTTAGGGGAATATATGTTGATGTTTCCTTAGTTACCCTTAAAAAGATATCCGCGTTAACATTCTCATATTTGGTAAGGTAAACTATAGTAACTAGTAACACTGGAAACTTAACCCCTTCAGAACTATGACGCTTTTTCCATTAATCTTCTGACCTGCATAGATCCCTCTTAATGTCAATAAAATGGTCTGATCGTAACTATACAAATCTCGAGATAAAAATGTGTCGCAGTATTGAAGGGGTTAAACCATATATAGATGCTACTTAAATCTTAAAATACTACCATATCACCAATGCATGTATCTTCCCTTGAGTTAGTCTTTAGATTGGATGAAAAAAAGTCATTCATGCTTTGTATAAGAGAGATGATAGCTAGGTAATAATAATATAGCTATTGACTGGATCTATATGGGACTGGCCCCGCCGATTAATGAAAACCTTGCATTAATTCTGGCCTGGATCCTTTACTTAAAACCTAAACCGAAAATTTTTCTCATCTCTTCTAAGCAAGCCAGCTTTTATTAAGTTAGGTGGCATTCTAATATCCGAGTCGTCTTCACTTTTATTATATATATATATATATATATATATATATATATATATATATATATATATATATATATATATATATATATATATATATATATATATATATATATAGTACGTCTCCCTCGATCCTTTCATCCCCATCTGCTAACTCTGTCTTCTGTAGTTTATCCCGTTCTTCAGCGAGGTTGGGTTAATTCTGTACAGGGGCCTTATTCAATATACCTCACTGTATGGAATATGCTTCATGTGTATGGGAGGTTCGAATCCATGTGCCCTTTTTAACCCCTTCAGTACTGGAACACACTCTTTACCTTGAGTTTTGTGTGTGATTGGACCATTTTATTGACATTAGGAAGGGCCTATTAAGGTCAGAAGATTAATGGCTACAGTCTTCACTATTTTAATCCCCCACATAAGTTTCTGAATCTGTATAAAATCACCAAATAGTCACCAAAATGAATATGAAAAACGCGTCATGGTACTGAAAGGATTAACCTCGATCGATGCTTAATACTACAGTAGCTAAGAATTTTTTTTAGCTTCTTTTGTGTACGATTAGACAATTTTATTCGCATTAGGAAGAGTCTAAGGAGGTTATGGAGATTAATCACTCTTTTCATCCATCACGTAGCTCGAGTTTCTGAGGCTGTATAGAATTAGCAAATAGTTTAACCAAGCAGAATGAATAGGGAAACACGTCGATCATATGGTACAGATCTCACTTAACCTCCTCAGTACCAGGACGCGTTTTCATATACATTCTGGTCAGTGTTTGGCGATTTTATACAGCTTCAGAAACATATGTTGGGATTGAAATATTAAAGACTCTGGCCATTAATCTTTTGATCTTCATAGACCCATCCTTATGCAAATGAAATCGTCTAATCATACCCAAAAATGAAGTTAAAAACGCGTCTCCGTACTGAAGGGGTTAATTACCTAGGGGCTTAACATAAAGGTATGGGTCGAGCTACAGTAATTAACCTCTTCAGTACCGTGACGCGTTTTCCTATTTATTCTGCTTACTATTTGGATTGAAATAGTGAAAACTGAAGGCATTAATCTTCTGACCTCCATAAACCCTTCCTCCTATCAATAAAATCGTCTAATCGTACACAAATCTAAAGCTAAAAATCCGTTCCAGTACTGAAGGGGTCAAACAAGCAAACACGTGCGTCACAGTTTAAGTGATGACTCGAACGGTGCATAATAAATTATGGGGTTTAAAATACTGATGGTTTATTTACGCTTTCAAGAAATGTTTTTATGATTGTATCGTGAACGTTATTACAGTTTTCAAGAGTATTTTCAGGGTTCCAGTGACTATTTTACAGGCTATATACAGTGAAATATAGCCTGTATTGGTGTCTTTAACCCCTTCAGTACTGGGACACATTTTTACCTTTAGATTTGTGTACGATTAGGCCATTTTATTGACATCAGGAAGGGTCTTTGGAGGTCTGAAGATTAATAGCCACAGTCTTCACTATTTCAATTCCCACATAAGTTTCTGAAGCTGTATAAAATAGTCACCAGAATGAATGTGGAAACACGTCCTGGTACTGAAGGGGTTAAGTGTCTATTGAGTTTGTGCATTAATTAGCAATGTTGTAACCAGTTAGTTAATTGTCTGTCAGTAATGTTTCTTTTCTTTTATGTAAGAGGGGAGGACTGGCCAGGGGCAACAGAAAGATGAGGAATAAAGGCCCACTCAGTTGGCAGTCTCCTCACAGAGCCGATAGCCAAAGGACAGGGACAAATGTCTTGAAACCTCCTTCTTGAATTAACTATGTCAAGTCATAGGAAGTTGGAAATACAGACACAGGTAGGGAGTTCCAGAGTTCATAAGACAAAAGTATGAATGATTGAGGGTACCGGTCAACTCTTGCATTAGATTTAGAGAGTTGGACAGAAGAGGAAGAAGAAGCCCTGTGCAGATAATCCGCAGGAGGAGAGAAGGCATGCTGTTAGCAAGATGAAAAAAAAAGAAAGAAAAAGAATTAGCAAGAAAAAGCGATAAAAGATAGCAAGAGATGCAACATTCCGGTGGTGGGAAAGAGGCTGAACACAGTGAGTTAGAGGAGGGAAATTGATGAGACGAAAAACTTTTGATTCCACCCTACCTAACAGCTCTGTGTTAGTGGAACCCCACAAATATGCGATTACTCCATACATGGGCGGTCGAGGCTCTTGTACAGAGTTAGCAGTTGCGGGGTGATGTGGTGGTGGAGAGGGTTGAGAAAAACTGGCGAAGCCGCCTCAGAACGCCAAACTTCATAGAAGCTGATGATGATGATACGTGACGTTTCCAGTTTAGATTATGAGTAAAGGCCAGACCGAGGATATTCAGCGTAGCAAGGGACAGTTGAGAATGTCACTGAAGAAGAGGAGATCGATAGTTGTCTGGAAGGTTGTGATGAGCTGATAGATGGAGGAATTGAGTTTTTGGGTCATTGAACACTAGTAATTAGTTTTATCTGCCTAAATCAGATATCTTGGAAAGATCTGAAGTCAGGCGTTCTGTGGCGTCCCTGCGTAACTTGCTGACTTCCTGAAGGGTTGCAAGGTCGTCTCTGAAAAAAAAAAAAACGCAGGTATAGGCTCGGGATTTAGGGATGTGCGGTATAGACAATAAAAGTCGGTATAAGTATTACCGATATTCTGTAGCGTGCCGATACAGTCCTTTTCGAGATGAATGATACCAATGTACCGATATTCATATAAAAATACCGGTAATACTGGTATCATTTTCCTTCTTTTGCGTTGAAAGAAAAATCCTTTATCTAACATTTTCAGACAATACAATCACACAAGGTAGTTTTAGGTGACTTTTAAAGGTGCGTCAGTGAACTTACCCTTAAGCTTGTGGGTACATAAGAGAGAGAGAGAGAGAGAGAGAGAGAGAGAGAGAGACCATAGTAGTGTAATATAGTGGTTTCCATACTCGGCTCACAACTGAGAAGGTCTAGGTTCGATTTCCGGGTGAGGCGAGGCAAATGGGCAAGCCTCTTAATGTGTGGCCCCTGTTCACTAAACAGCAAGTAGGTGCGGGGTGTAACTGGAGGGGTTGTGGCCTCGCTTTCCCGGTGTGTGGAGTGTGTTGTGGTCTCAGTCCTACCCGAAGATCGGTCTATATGCTCTGAGCTCACGTTCTCCGTAAAGGCGGTGTCACACTAGCACTTTTTCTGTCTACTTTTTCCGTCGTTTTTCAGAAAATCGACAATATTTTGGCGGCCTGTCACACACAAACGGTGTTTCGTCGTCACTTTCCGTCGTCATTTACCGCCAACACAATGAAAACACAAACATGGAGGCCACGTTGCGGCAAAGATACGCTGCTCTGAACGTAATACTGTGTATTACGAAAGTTAGACGAGCTAAACAAGCCAAAAAGCGTGCATGGATGCGTTCATGGTTAGTGGTAGAACCAATGCACGTAGAAGCAGGTTGAGGAGACGCGGCAAGTCTTGTGGTATGTAAACAAAGGCAGAAAATTTGCAGACGGAAACGATCCCTATCATCTGACAAATTCATGCGATAAGTTCATGCGGAACGTTGAAAACTAGACGGAAATCGCATTAATCGACGGAAAAAGTGCTAGTGTGACATCGTCTTAATGGTGAAGGCTGGCTAGGTGACCAGTAGACAACACACACACACACAACTTTAAACCACACGACGAATTAAGTTTCAACACGGCACATGGTGGGATTCGAACCTACGCCTGGACGTCTGCCCGATCCCACCACCACCACCACCTTATCCACTACGTCACCGCATCCCCTCCCCCACACACACACATTGTACTAGTGAAGCAACACTGCACCTATCTGATACAGTGCCACGTATAATTTTTGTGCCATTGCACTTAAATGTTCATATCTAATTATCTTGTCAGTGATTGCATTCCTCCTTCCTCCTCCCTCCCCCTCTCTTTCCCCCTCCCTCCTCCTCCCGCTCTCCTTCCTCCTGTTCACTCATCCCCCCCTCCCCCTCCCCGTCTCTTTCCTCCTACACAAAATAAAAGAGTATAACGTACTACATGATACTAGTATTATATTTTATGAGAGTTGGAAGGAATAATATAAATTAGAAAATCTTTGGAGAGAGAGAGAGAGAGAGAGAGAGAGAGAGAGAGAGGTTACCATATTTTTCTTTTTATTATCTCATCTCTGTCTCCCTTGTTGAGCAATAGAGTGGCTTCTTAAACGTGACGTCACATCAGCTTGGTGGAGCTGTGAAGGGAGAGCCGGGAAACGACAAGAGCGGGCGGGACATGCATATTAGGACATTGCCCAAAAAAATCATAATACCGTGACAAAAAAAAAAAAAAATTAGTGGTACGCGGTATACTGAAAACAAAGTCACCAGTGAAGTGGTATGCCGAAGTGGCTCTGATATCTAAAATACCGATAATACCGAAGCTAAAATAGCGGTATTTCGATATACCTATTTTTGGTGCACATCCCTATTGGGGTTTATGGACAAGTCGAGCGTGAACCAACTCGAGCGTGCCAAGTCGAGCGCACAGGAGGTATGGCGTGGTATCATCTCCCACAGCAGCAAATATGGCAGGAGAGGAAATTAACTGGCGATCAAGTTGCAGAGAAAAGGATAAAAGCCACAGGAGGGTAGTTTAGAGATCATAGCTTTGTGCCACACTTTATCAGAAGTTTTTGATGTGCCTAAAACGCAACAGCAACAGTTTCACTGAAATTTCCAAAAGAGGATGACCATGACTCAGTCAGGAAAGCCAGAAGAAAACCAGTAGAGCGTCCCTGGCGGAAGCCAGACTGGCAACCATATAGAAGACTGTGAAGTGATAGATGTTTAAGAATCTTCCTATCGAGGATAGATTGAAAAACTTTAGATAAGCAAGAGATTAAAGCTATAGGGCTGTAATTTGAGGAATTAAAGCAGCCACCCTTTTTAGGAACAGGTCGACTGTAAGCAAACCTCCAGCAAGAAAGAAAGGTAGAAGTCAATAGACAGAAATGAGCTTTACCAGGCAAGGTGCAAGCACTGAGGCAAAGTTTTTTTAAGTGATAGGAGAGACCCCATCAGGTCTATAAGCCTTCCGGAGGTTTAGGCCAGCGAGAGCATGGAAAACATCATTACAAAGAATTTCAATTAATAGTGTGAAATAGTCAGAGGTATGAGGAGAGTGAGGGATAAGCCCAGGATCATCCAAAGAAGGGTTATTAGTTTTGAGAGAAGAGTTCACCTTTAGAGACAAAGGTAATGGCAGTGGTGCCACCAAAAGGAAATAAAGGAGGGAAAGATGAAAAAATAAAGTTATTGAAGATGTTTTTGGCCAGATGCCAGAAGTCTCGAGGGCAGCTGAATTTAAAAGATTTTGACATATTTCTATTTATGAAAGAATGTTTGGTAAGTGGAAGAACAGATTTCACATGCTTTCAGGCAGAAACATGAAGTGCATGAGATTCTGGTGTTGGTAACCTCGCTAACATGTATAGTAGAACAGGCTGTGTTAAACCATGCAAGATTTGGAATTTAGGTTGAGAAAAAGAGTGAAGAATGTACTTCTCCATGCCCAACACTACCACTTCTGTTATACGCCCAACACACAGAGATGGGTCTCTGACATGGAAGCAATAGGAATCATTCCAGGAAAAATCAATATAATAGGTTATCTCTTCAGGTTTCCCCAACTGACAGAGGCAAAATGCCACAGGCACCTTGGACTTGGGGAATCCTGAGAAGTGATTGGGAAATAGGACAAGATACAGATATGATATTGTGATAACAGAAGATACGATAACAGCATAAGCAGAAGGATTAGAGGTAAGGAAAAGATCAAGAATGTTGGGCGTGTCTCCAAGACGGTCAGGAATACGAGTAGGGTGTTGCACCAGTTGCTCTAGGTCATGGAGGATAGCAAAGTTGAAGGCTATAGTTCACCAGGATGGTCAGTGAAGGGAGAGGAAAGGCAAAGCTGGTGGTGAACATTGAAATCTCCAAGGTGGTGTTACTTTGGTGTGAGTTGCAAAGTTGGCAGTGCCAATACTGTGTGAGTGGCAATGCTGTGTGAATGGCAATGCTGTGTGGATGGCAATGCTGTGTGAATGGGAATGCTGTGTGAATGGCAATGCTGTGTGAATGGCAATGCTTTGTGAATGGCAATACAGCGTGAATGGGAATGCTGTGTGAATGGCAATGTTGTGTGAATGGTGTGTGAATGGCAATGCTGTGTGAATGGCAATTCTGTGTGAATGGCAATGCTGTGTGAATGGCAATGCTGCATTAATGGCAATGCTGCGTGAACGGCAATGCTGTGTGAATGGCAATGCTGTGTGAATGGCAATGCTGCGTGAATGGCAATGCTGCGTGAATGGCAATGCTGTGTGAATGGCTGTGTGAATGGCAATACTGCGTGAATGGCAATGCTGTGTGAATGGCAATGCTATGTGAATGGCAATGCTGTGTGAATGGCAATACTGCGTGAATGGCAATACTGCGTGAATGGCAATGCTGTGTGAATGGCAATGCTATGTGAATGGCAATGCTGTGTGAATGGCAATACTGCGTGACTGGCACTGCTGTGTGAATGGCAATGCTGTGGGTAGCTGCAAGCGGGAACTTCTGGTGCTGGTGTAAATCACAGGTGGATAGGCGGACTATGATTGCCTCGGTGATGAGCCAGTCAGTGAAAGTCCAATCCGACTTGCTGGGGGACAGGAGGACACTCCAGTCAATCCACCTCCAGTTTATCTCCAGTCCAGCCCCAGTCCAGCAGACACCCGAAGCAAGAGAGAGAGAGAGAGAGAGAGAGAGAGATCACCACCTCCTGCCATTGTCTCACTGTTAGTTCGCTGTCTTATGTTGTGTAGAATTATTAAGTATTGTATAAGTGTAAGTACTTTGGGACTATGCCTTTATGTCTGTACAGTGGAACCATGCATGCTTTGGGGTCCGAGGGGTCTCCAAGCGGACGGGTTCTAATACTGTCCACGGTCCGAGTGTAGGTTGGACTTCCTCACTCGGGGCAACGGTTTCCTAGCGGGTGGGCTTTAAGATAGGAGGTGCCCGAAATAGTATCCCCTTTAGCCCAGAAATTCCCGTGAAAAGCCCACATGGTATAAATATAAATAAATAAATAAATAAATAAAAAAATAAACTTAGGATTTGTGCCAAGTGTATTGCTTCCCTGCCTCTTTGTTGTGTCTAAGTCAACGTTTCACTGGTGCAGCCTTTAGGTTTAGAATATCTTGGTACTTGTGTTTGGCCCACTCTTCACTAGCCAATGGATCTACACCTTCGTTTTCCTGTGTCATGTCACCTGGACAGCCGCTGTGGTAAATGATCAAGTTCCTGTGGAGGCTGTGATGACAAGCGTTGTAACAGTAGTTATCTGGGAGGGACACATATGCTTCAGAAAGTGGGTAATAGTTCTGGGTGGAATTATTTGGTTTTTATCATTCTACCAGTAAGTTAGTAGGCAGTATAGTGGATGTTACTAGGTAGTGATGTCAAGGGAGGTGCATGATTGCTGTGAAAGTTTAACAAGAATATTGCAAGAGAGAGAGAGAGAGAGAGAGAGAGAGAGAGAGAGAGAGAGAGAGAGAGAGAGAGAGAGTGTCCAAAACCAAAAGAAAGACGAGGAAGAAGGACGAAAGGAAGGTGAAGACTAGAAAAATAAATTCATCAAATTTTTCTCTAACACACTGTGAAACTCCCTGCCTGCTTCTGTTTTCCCATCTTCCTATGACTTGAATTAATTTGAGAGGGAGATTTCAAGACATTTTTCCCATTCTTGTGGCTAACTCCTCAAACCTGCTCGGAGACTGGCATATAAGTGGGCCTTTTGTTTAATTGTTTTTGTTGCCCTTGGCCAATAGAGGAAGGCAATAAGGACAAGGTATAAAGAAGAAAGGGAGGACTAATCTTATTGTGACCTGTGAAAGTACATAGCAAGGAATATACAGAATCCTTGGTACTTAGTTAGCTAGATTCACTCATGTACTGCAGCACAACTCAGCCTCTCCAGCAGGGCACACTGTTTGGTCAGACCTGCTCAAACCAACATGAAATAATAGAACCGAATGAATTATCACAAACTATGATAACCATTGACCACTCTTTGAATGAAATACATATGGAATCTGTTTTTCTATCTATCTATCTTTGTACCAAGCTGCCAATCTCACACAGGGTGGCTGGGGCAAGGCACCAAACACACACACACACTCTCACTATGGCTTGAGAGGATAAGTACATGGAAGAAGTACAATATGGAGATGGACCGGCAGAGGTAATAAGTGTAACAGTTAGGACCAGTGGGAAGGAAAGGAGTAAATCATAATAACACATGTGCCACTGAAGACAAATAGATGGAGGCTTGATGTTTACAAGGAAATGCAAAGTGAAGCGTTGAAGTGCTTGGACAGTATATGCTAAGAACTGACAGAAAGGTACTGCTTGTAGGGAATCTAAACTACACATATGTAAACTGGGAAGAAATGGAAGTAAGTTATGCTGGACAGTAGGGGGAAGAAGTGCTACAACTGGCAATGGTACAATAGCAACATAAGCGGAAGGATTAGAAGTAAGGAAAACGTCAAGAATGTTGGGTGTATCTCCAAGACGGTCAGGAAAACGAGTAGAATGTTGCACCAGTTGCTCTAGGTCATGGAGGATAGCAAAGTTGAAGACGAGTTCACCTGGATGGTCAGTGAAGGGAGAGGACAATGGTAAACACAATGGACCAATGGGTTAAGGACTATAGATGGGAAGAACAACCATCAGTGTCAGATCTGATATTCACAAAAAACCAGAGCCTTGTCCAACCATCAAACAACACAGTCCAATGGGAAAAAGTGATCAATTGGTCCTAGAGGTTGAATTGGAGGATCAGGAAATCTTGAGATGGAATGAGAGACACAGACTTGGAAGAATTAATGAGTCACGCCAAGAGATTGAAGAGATGTGAAGTTTTCTATTTCTTTATTTCACTGTTCTTTATCATCTCTTGAATTGTCATCTTTTATCATTGGTGATTTTCTTATTCCTTGTCGTATTTCATTATTCTCATCTTTCTTCTTATGCCTTTTCAAGTCATGAGAATAAAAATGAAAAAGACATGATGTAAGGCAAGACAGTTCAAGAGAGGTATGAAATATACCTAGACAAGTACAATGAGGGGGTAGAGATGTATGTTCCAGTGTATAGAGTTAGAGAGAGAGCAAATACACATGGTATAATGCTACACGTGTGAAAGCTAAGAAAAGAAAGGATGCTGATTGGAATAAATTAAAAAAGGAGAAAAATTGGAGAAAATAGGAGCAATATTAAGAGGTATGAAGCAAATATACATAGTAGAAGGAGGAGGAAGGAGGAAAGATTGAAAGGGAGAGGAGCCCAAGCTATTTATTCTGCAAGTATATAAATGGAAAGAATGCTGATTGGAAATTAAAGAAGCAGAAAAAATGAAGAAAATAGGAGCAATGTAATGAGGTACGAAGCAAATATACACAGTAGAAGGAGGAGGAAGGAGGAAAGATTGAAAGGGAGAGAAGCCCAAGCTACTTATTCTGCAAGTATATAAATGGCAAAATGACAAACAGAGAGACCATCACTAAATTAATTAAGAGAAACAGGGCATAGGAAACAATGGAAGAAATTAGTGAACTGATGAATGAGAGCCATAGATCAGTATTTAATGCAGAAGAAGATTTCATAGAGCGAAATGACAAAGTGACGCAGGAAGGGTTATGAAGTGATATGGTGCATAAACAGAAAATTGGCAAATTACTAAAAAAGGTGGATGTCAGAAAAGCAATGGAGCCAGTTGGAGTGACAGGATGGACACTGAGAGAATGTACAGAACAACTAATCAAGGATGTGATCAACAGTTTATTAATGAAAGGGAAAGTAGGTACCACGGGAATGGAAAGAGCAAATACAGTCCCAATTTACAAAGGAGGAAAAAGAATGAAGCTCTTGAATTAAACACTTGTTGTGGGAAATATCTGTATATTGTGATTAAAGAAAAATGGCTGGAATATCTGGGGGAAAAACAAAATTGTAAATAACTCTCAATTTGGATTTAAGCAAGATCATGGATAACACATCAAGTTTCTATACACAGGTAACAGATAAAGGATAAGGGAGAGATGGATGGGTGGACACAGTGTATTTAGATGTTAAACAAGGCTTTTGACTGAGCACCACATAGAAGACTCATAAGGAAAATAAAACATATAGGAGTACAGGGAAATATCTTAAGCTGGATGAGGAACTACTTAATCCCTTTAATACTGGAGCTCATTCTTAGCTTGAGATTTATGTATCATTAGACCATTTTATCGACATTAGGAAAGGGTCTATGGAGGTGAGAAGATTAAAGGCCACAGTCTTCACTATTCTAATCCCCCACATAAGTTTCTGAAGCTGTATAAAATCACCAAACAGTAAAAAGAATGAATATGGAAATGCGTCATGGTACTGAAGGGGTTAACAGGAAGAGAAATGAGGACAGTGATAAGAAACACCCCATCAAGTTGGAGCACAATAACTAGTAGCATGTCACAGGGGTCAGTGCCACCACCAGTAATGACTCAAGTATGTACTGACGATAAACAAGAAAACCGAGTAGCTACATAAATTTGTTTGTTGATGATGCAAAACTCTTGAGAGTAATAAGGAAAAATGAGGATTGTATGAAACTGTAGTGAGACATTTATAAGATTCAGGAATGGAACCAGAAGTGGAAATTAGAATTTAATGCCAAAAAATGTTATGTAATGGAAATGGGTAAAAGTAATAGAAGACCTAAGTGGGAACACAAAATGGGAAAAAGAGGTTATTATGAAAAAGGAGGACGACGACCTGGGAGTGATTATACAAGACACTCTGACCCCAGAAAGACACATAAATGGGTTATTTGCTTAAACATACAACACACTATCAAATATCAGGCTGGCATTTAGCTACATGGATAAGAGTGGACAAAATTGCAACCACAATGATAAAACCTAATTTGAATATGTGGCAAAAGGATATTAGGAAACTAGAAAAGATCCAAAAGACAGTCACAAAGATGGCACCAAAAATAAAGGACCTTCCCTATGGAGACAGACTGAGGGAAATGGAACTACCAGCTTTGGAGGATAGTGAACCATATGGAAAAAATAGACAGACAAGACCTAGTATCACTGATTGAAGATGGAGATAGGTGGATCAGAAGACACTCTAAGATCAGGAGTTCAACGTTTAGTTCTGCATAGGATGGTGGACGTCTGGAACAGCTGGAATGATGAGCTTGTACCAGGAGAAAATGTGCATAAATTTAAGAAAAAGTTGGATAAGACTCAACATGGAGATAGGTCAGTATACGCCCTGTTCAAGCCTTGTATTATATAACTAGGTAAATACACATACAGCCCTGTCAGCTCCTGTGTGTGTAGGATCAAGATATACTATCATACATTAGGATAATCTTTTAATAAGTTTAGTAAAATATTAAATCAGTTTAGATTATAGATACATATGTATTAACTGCTACAAATAATACAAAAATAAGATCTGCATTGTTTCACTTAACTGTACAATATTCATGATGACTGATATGTGTGTGTGTGTGTGTGTGTGTGCCAGCACTCTCTCATGAGGTGGCCCAGAGCCACACACACACACACACACACACACACACACACACACACACACACACACACACACACACACACACACACACACACACACACACACACACACACACACACACACACACACACACACACACACACACACACACACACACACACACACACACACACACACACACACACACACACACACACACACACACACACACACTCATTCATTGGGATCCCAGTCAGCCAGCTTGAAAACAGTTGTGGGGTTGAGAATGGTGACTGTCTGTTGTTGTAGTGGTGGTGGGATTGTGGTGGTGATGGTGCTGGCATTGCTGTATGCTGTGGTGGTGGATGTGGTTGTGGTTGTGGTGATGGTACGGTGTTGACCAGCCCCATCTCCTCCTCTTCCCCTGTACACACCACCATTTCATCACCATCTGTCAGGGAAGCCAAGATGGTGCCCCCTACCCCCTCCCCCACCTGAGTGAAGGGCAGGAGTGCAGGAGAGGGAGGGGGTGGCTCCTCATCAGTGGCTAGGAGGGCAGTGGAGGGTGGGGATGGGTGTGGGAGGGGCATAGGTAAGGGTGTTGCATCTCTGTCCACCTCCACCACCACACTGACACCCTCCAGCTGGCTGAACGACACCACCCGCTCACCATCCATGCCGGAGATGATGATGCTGGCGTCAGCAGCGGTGGCGTCAGGCAGCATTGGAGTGGTGATGTGTGAGGCCAGGGTGTGAGCCGACAGCTGGTCCAGACTCTCAAAAGTCGTGCTACACACGCCACAGCTCATCTCAGGCACGCCCTTGTCCACCTCAGCCTCCACCTCCGCCTCACACCGCCGCCGGTGGTTGCGCGACTTCAGGTGTGTGGCATATTTGCCCTGCGTGGGGAAAGTCATGTTGCAAAGGTGGCAGGTGAGGCCTCGACGCTGGTGCACGCGCATGTGGCTGCGGCAGTTTGAGGCGTAGCGAAAGGTGCGGCCGCAGTGGTGGCACGAGTACGGCTTCTCCCCGGTGTGGACGCGCTCATGGCACTTCAGGTCGTCCTTGCGGCAAAATTCCTTCTTGCAGATGCTGCATACAAACTGCTTGTCCTGACGGTGCACCAGTGCGTGGCGTGCCAGGCGGGACCGCAGTGCAAAGGTCTTGTGACACTCAGGGCACTGGTGGTGTGGTGCCTCCCCAACGCCATGCCCGCGCTCATGCACGCGCAGTTCTCGGCGCCGCAGGAAGGCCTTGCCACACTGGCTGCAGCGGTGTGGCCGCTCCGTGCCATGGATCCGCAGGTGCTCCTTGAGGGAGAACTTGTTGGCCAGAGTTTTGTCACACAGGTGGCAGCGGCTCTCCTGGCTGTGGCGCTGCCGGTGCCGGGCCAGGTTGGACTTGGTGGACGCCTGGAAGCCACAGTCGCTGCAATGGAAGGCGCGCTCCCCGGTGTGCACCAGCATGTGTTCCACGCGGTGGCTGTACGCCACAAACTTCTTGCTACACACAGGACACTCAAACTTACGCTCTGCATTGCTGCTGCCCCTTGGCCTGGCTTGCCTAGCCCCAGCACTGCCAGCCATGGCCAGTGCCCGGCCCACAATGCCACCTGCACTGCCATCAACCACAGACCCTTCCACCACCAGCAGGCACTTCTCATCCTGCTCTTCCTCCTGCTCCTGCTCCTGCTCTTGCTCCTGCTGCTGCTGCTGCTGCTTCTGCTGCCTGGCAAACCAGCGAGCTGTGCGGTTAAATCCCAGCGTGGTCTGCCGGGCCAGCCGGGCCAATCTGGCCATGAGGCGGTGCATGAGTCGGAAGTGTGTGTGACATCGGTCACACACCACATCGCTGTGCAGGGCGAGGTCCCCCACCGGCCGCCGCAGCGTGTGGCCCAGCAGGCTGAGCAGCGGCTCTGCGTTGTCCACCCGGCTGTACACGCTGACACAGGCTCCGGCACTCCCACACGTCAGGCACATGGCACCACTGGGCACACCCTGGGGAGGCAAGGGCTGACTCAGGGACACAGGAACACATAGACTAGTGAGAAGATACCCTTGGGAAAACTACCCTAGTATATAAGAAGTGCACAAACATACATAGGCACACACTATTGACAGTGATTGATGAAAGTGTAAAAGTGTGATGAGTATTTTGCCACCGATGGATTAATACTTTTCAATGGTGTCAAAATATTTTATAAGTTTATTTGCTTTTTTCATGAATTTCTTACCCCATGCTAAAATTAAGGCAAGGCTCACAACTCATATAGCACCTCAGAGAGAGAGAGAGAGAGAGAGAGAGAGAGAGAGAGAGAGAGAGAGAGAGAGAGAGAGAGAGAGAGAGAGAGAGAGAGAGAGAGAGAGAATCAGTCCCAAAGAAGAGGATAAAAAGATGTGTGTTTCACTGTTTGATCTGCTGCAGTCTCTGATGAGACAGCCAGACGTTACCCTATGGAGCGAGCTCAGAGCTCATTATTTCCGATCTTCGGATAGACCTGAGACCAGGCACACACCACACACCGGGACAACAAGGTCACAACTCCTCGATTTACATCCTGTACCTACTCACTGCTAGGTGAACAGGGGCTACACGTGAAAGGAGAAACACCCAAATATCTCCACCCGGCCAGGGAATCGAACCCCGGTCCTCTGGCTTGTGAAGCCATCGCTCTAACCACTGAGCTACCGGGCGTGTGTGTGCGTGTGTGTGTGTGTGTGTGTGTGTGTGTGTGTGTGTGTGTGTGTGTGTGTGTGTGTGTGTGTGTGTGTGTGTGTGTGTGTGTGTGTGTGTGTGTGTGTGTGTGTGTGTGTGTGTGTGTGTGTGTGTGTGTGTGTGTTGTGTGTGTGTTTTCATTGTTTGATCTGCTGCAGTCTCTGACGAGACAGCCAGACGTTACCCTACGGAATGAGCTCAGAGCTCATTATTTCCGATCTTCGGATAGGCCTGAGACCAGGCACACACCACGCACCGGGACAACAAGGTCACAACTCCTCGATTTACATCCCGTACCTACTCACTGCTAGGTGAACAGAGGCTACACGTGAAAGGAGACACACCCACATATCTCCACCCGGCCGGGGAATCGAACCCAGGTCCTCTGGCTTGTGAAGCCAGCGCTCTAACCACTGAGCTACTGGGCGTGTGTGTGTGTGTGTGTGTGTATTTACCTAGTTGTATTTACCTAGTTGTAGTTTTACAGGGCCTGGGCTTTATGCTCGTGTGGCCCCGTCTCCATATCTACACTTATCCAATCTTACTTTAAAAGTGTGTGTGTATTTACCTAGTTGTAGTTTTACAGGGTCTGGGCTTTATGCTCGTGTGGCCCCGTCTCCATATCTACACTTATCCAATCTTACTTTAAAAGTGTGCACACTCTTTGCAGACACTACTTCTTCATCTAAACTGTTCCACGTCTCAATACATCTCTGCGGGAAACTATATTTTTTAATATCTCTCAGACATCTTCCCTTTCTCAGCTTTTTACTATGCGATCTTGTGCTTCGGATGTCATATTCTTCTCTCAAGATCAGTTTTTCATTATCCACTTGGTCCATTCCGTTGATCAATTTATAGACTTGTATCAGGTCTCCTCTCTCCTTCTTTGTTCCAAGGTTGGTAGATCCATAGCCTTTAGTCTCTCCTCATATGTCATCCCTTCAAGTTCTGGGACCATTCTTGTAGCCATTTTTGTAGCCTCTCCAATTTTCTTATGTGTTTCTTTTTATGAGGGGTCCACACTACTCCTGCATATTCCAATCTAGGTCTTATTATAGTATTTATCAATTTCTTCATCATTTCTTTGTCCATGTAGTGAAATGCTACTCCAATATTCCTCAGCAAATTATATGTTTCTCTAAAAATTCTATCAATATGGCTTACTGGTTGATTGTTTTCTTCCATCGTCACTCCTAAGTCCTTTTCCTTTTGACTTTCTCCAGTTCTACACCATCTCCCATCTTATAGATTCCCACAGGTCGTCTTTCACTCTTTCCCATTTCCATGACATGGCTTTTGTTCACATTGAATTCCATTTCCCACTTCTTACTCCATTCCCAGATCTTATTTAGGTCTTCTTGCAGTATTTCACAATCCTCCTTTTGCTTTATAACTCTGCACAGTTTCGTATCATCCGCAAACAAATTTATGTAGCTGTTCACTCCTTCTGGCATGTCGTTAATATAAATGAGGAAAAGTATTGGTGCCAATACTGACCCCTGTGGCACTCCGCTTTCTACTGCTCTCCACTTGGACTTCATATCTTTAACTACTGTCCTTATTTCTCTCCCCCTCAAATAATTTTCTATCCATCTCAATGTGCTTCCTTTTAAGCCACCCTTCTCCTCTAACTTCCACAGTAATCTTGCGTGTGGCACTTTGTCAAACGCCTTTTTTAAATCCAAGTAGATGCAGTCAACCCATCCTCTCTCTCTTGTACTCTATCAACTATTCTAGAATAGAAACTCAATAAATTAGTTACACAAGACCGTCCTTTTCTAAAACCAAATTGGCTATTTGATATTAATTTGTTGTCTTCAAGGAACTCGATCCATTGTTTCTTTATTATTCTTTCACACATCTTGCATATTACACTAGTTAGTGATACCGGTCTGTAATTTAAAGGTTCTTCTTTCCTTCCGCTCTTATATATGGGAACCACCTCAGCTCTTTTCCATTCTACTGGCACTGTTCCATTTTCTATTGAGCATTTTATGATGTTGTATATAGGACTTGCTAGTTCTTCCTACATTCTTTCAGTATTCTGCCTGAGACTTCATCCGGTCCCATTGCCTTCTCTTCATCCAGTTTTTTTGTGTGTTTTTTGTGTTGTGTGTGTGTGTGTGTGTGTGTGTGTGTGTGTGTGTGTGTGTGTGTGTGTGTGTGTGTTTGTGTGTGTGTGTTTTTGTGTGTGTGTGTGTGTTTTTTTTTTTTTTTTTTTTGTGTGTAATCCACCACCACCACGGTCGCCTGCTGATCACCCAGCCAGTCTTCCCATTACAGAGCTTGCTCAGAGCTCATAGACCGATCTTTAGAACTGAGACCACAACACACTCCACACACCAGGAAAGCGAGCCACAACCCTCAGTTACATCCATCCATTTACTGCTTGAACACCACACATTTTGCCCATTTTCCGCCCGGGACTCAAACCCAGCCCTCTCAATTGTGAGTCAAGCGTGCTAACCACTACACTACGCGGTGTGTGTGTGTGTGTGTATTTACCTAGTTGTAGTTTTACAGGGCCTGGGCTTTATGCTCGTGTGGCCCCGTCTCCATATCTACACTTATCCAATCTTACTTTAAAAGTATGCACACTCATTGCAGACACTACTTCATTTAAAGCGTTCCATGTCTCAATACATCTTTGCGGGAAATTATATTTTTTAACATCTCTGAGACATCTTCCTTTTCTCAGCTTTTTACTATGCGATCTTGTGCTTCGAATGTCATATTCTTCTCTCAGGATCAGTTTCTCATTATCCACTTGGTCCATTCCATTGATCAATTTATAAACTTGTATCAGATCTTCTCTCTCCCTTCTTTGTTCCAGGGTTGGTAGATCCATAGCCTTTAGTCTCTCCAAAGAGTACAAAAAGTGCCAAAACCGTCAGCCAGAATTAGGGGAGCAAATGCCTCGATACCTCCCTCTTAAAAGAAGACAAGTTGTAGGAATTCGGAAATACAGATGCAGGGAGGGATTCCAGAGTTTACCAGTGAAAGGGATGAATGATTCTACTTTAACTCTTGCATTAGAGATTGGACAGAATAGGGATGAGAGGAAGAAGAAAGCCTTGTGCAGCGTGGCCCAGGAGGAGGGGAGGCATGCAGTTAGCAAGATCAGTAGAACAGTTACCATGAAAATAGCGATAAAATATAGAAAGGGATACAACATTTCGGTGAGAAAGAGACTGAAGACAGTTAGTCAGAGGATTGATGAGACAAAGAGCTTTCGATTCCACCCTATCAAGCAAAGCTATGACTGGAACCCCCAAACATGCGAAGAGTACTCCATACAGGGACGGATAAGGCCCTTATACAGAGTAAGCAGTTGGAGGGGCGAGAAAAACTCGGAGACGCCTCAGAACACCTAATTTCATAGAAGCTGTTTTAGCAAGAGATGAGATGTGAAGTTTCCAGTTAAGATTATCAAGGATATTCATTGTGGAAAGGAGACAGTTGAGTGTCATTGAAGAAGAGGATAGTTGTCTGGAAGGTTGTGTCGAGTTGATAGATGGAGGAATTGAGTTTTTGAGGCATTGAAAACTACTAGATTTTCTCTGCCCCAATCGTAAATTTCAGAAAGATCGGAAGTCAGGCGTTCCATGGCGTCCCGCGTGATCTGTTAATTTCCTGAAGGGTTGGACGTCTCTGAAAGAACGTGGAAAGATGTAGGGTGGTATCATCAGTGTAGGAGTGGATAGGGCAAGAAGTTTGGTTTTCATTAATGAATAATAGAAAGAGAGTGGGTGACAGGACAGAACACTGAGGAACACCACTATTAATAGGTTTAGAGAAGAACAGTCCGTCTACCACAGCAGCAATCTTCGGAAAGGAAACATGAGATAAAGTTGCAGAGAGAAGGATAGAAGCCGTAAGAGGGCAGTTTTGAAATCAAAGCTTTATGCCAGACTCTATCAAAAGCTTTTGATATGTCTAACGCAACAGCAAAAGTTTCACCGAAATCTCTAAAAGAGGATGACCAAGACTCAGTAAGGAAAGCCAGAAGATCACCAGTCCTTGACGGAAGCCATATTCGATCAGACAGAAGATTGTGAAGTGACAGATGTTTGAGAATCTTCCTATTCAGGATAGATTCAAAACTTTAGACAAGCAGGAGATTAAAGCTATAGGACGGTAGTTAGATTAGAACTCACCCTTTTTAGGAACAGGCTGAATGTAGGCGAACTTCCAGCAGGAAGGAAAGGTAGAAGTCGATAGACAAAGTTGGAAGAGTTTCCAGGCAAGGTGCAAGCACAGAAGCACAGTTTTTGAGAACAATAGGAGGGACCCCATCAGGTCCATAAGCCTTCTGATTTCCAGCAACATGGAAAACATCATTACGAAGAATTTTGATTGTAGACATGAAATAGTCAGAGGGAGGAGGAGAGGAACAAGCCTAGAATCGTCCAAGGTGGAGTTGTGAGCAAATTTGAGAAAAGAGTTCAGCTTTAGAGACAGAAAAGATCAGTGGTGCCATCAGGATGAAATAAAGGAGGAAAGATGAAGAAGTGAAGTTATTTGAGATGTTTTTTTCTAGATGCCAGAAGTCACGAGGAGAGTTTGAGTTTGAAAGATTTTGACATTTCCTATTTATGAAAGAGTGTTTCCAAGTTGAACAGACTTCATGATTCCGGCAGAGATATAAAGTGCATGAGATTCAGGAGATGGAAGGCTCAATACCTTTTTGGTCAACCTCTCTATCATGTATAGCACGAGAACAGGCTGAGTTAAACCAAGGTTTAGAATTTAGGTTGAGAAAAGAATGAGGAATGTCGCCCATGCCAGATACTAACACCTCTGTTATCTTTTCAGCACAAAGAAATGGGTCTCTCATGGAAGCAATAATCATTCCAGGAAAATCAGCATAATACCTCCTCAGGTCCCCCAGCTGGCAGAGGCAAACGCCAGACACCTTCGCTTTATCCTGCGGATGTGTGTGTGTGTGTGTATTTACCTAATTGTATTTACCTAATTGTAACATACGGAAAAGAGCTATGCTCGTGTTGTCCCGTCTCCATATCTATTAATGTCCAGCTTTTCTTAAAATCATGAATATTCCTTGCGTTGACCACTTCCACGTCTAAACTATTCCATGCTTCCACCCTTCTATGAGGAAGCTATATTTTTCACATCTCTCCTATAAGTGGCCATTTTAGTTTTTCCCATGCCCTCTCGACATTCTTCATTCCACATACACAGATCTTCCCTATCCATTTTTCCATGCCAATCATCACTCTGTATATTGCTATCAGGTCTCCCCTTTCTCTTCTGTTTTCCAGGGTTGGAAGTTGCATTCTTTTCAGTCTGTCTTCATAAGTCAAATCTCTTAAGTCAGGCACCATTTTGTTGCAGCCCTCTGTACTTTCTCTAGTTTCCTTATGTGTTTCTTTAAGTTCGGAGCCCACTGTATTGTTGCATATTCAAGCCTCGGTCTTATCATTGCAGTAATTATTTTCTTCATCATTTCTTCATCTAGATATCTGAACGCCACTCTTATGTTCCTCAATAAGTTCAATACTTCTCCAATTATTTTGTTTATATGTCTCTCTGGCGATAGGTCATTGGTAATTGTCACCCCAAGGTCTTTTCTTCATGACTGGTTTTATGTCTTCATTTCCTATCTTGTACATACTCCTGATTCTTCTTTCACTCTTGCCAAACTCTATTTTCTTGCATTTTGTCGTGTTGAACTCCATTTGCCATGTACAGCTCCATTTCCATATTCTGTCCAAGTCTTCCTGGAGTAGTTCGCAATCTTTGTCACATCTCACTTTTCTTAACAATTTTGCATCGTCTGCAAATAGGCTCACATAACTGGACACCCCATCCACCATGTCATTTATGTAGACTGCGAACATTACTGGTGCCAACACTGATCCCTGTGGAACTCCACTCTCCACCAATCCCCATTCTGATGGTCTGTCCTTAATTATTGTTCTCATTTCTCTTCCTACCAAAAGTCTTCCATCCATTTTAGTAAACTGCCATGCACTCCTCCTACCATTTCAAGTTTCCAGATCAGTCTCTGGTGTGGTACCTTATCAAAGGCCTTTTTTAAATCCAGATATATTCCATCAGCCCAACCATCTCTTTCCTGTATTACATCTATCACCCTCGAATAGTAACATATCAGGTTTGTCGTGCATGAACGCCCTTTCTAAAACCAAATTGACACTCACAAAGTATGTCATTTTCTCCAAGAAGTCTGTCCATCTATTCTTCACCACCCTCTCACACATCTTAGCTACCACACTTGTAAGTGACACTGGTCTATAGTTCAATGGGTCTCTCTTGTTACCTGATTTATAGATTGGGACAATGTTAGCTCTTTTCCAGTCTTGGGGCACTACACCTTCCCTTAATGAGGCATCAATTACTTCACAAACTTTTTCTGCCAATTGCTCCCTGCATTCTCTTAAAATCCATCCTGATACCCCATCAGGTCCCACAGCTTTTCTCACTTCTAAACTCCCCATCATGTTCTTGATCTCCTCCACAGTTACTTGAAACTCCTTCATAATCCCTTTCTGTTCCATTACCAGTGGTTTGTCAAAAGCAGTCTCCTTTGTGAATACCTTCCGAAAGCATCCATTCATAGCCTCTGCCATTTCCTGGGATCTTCACTGCATACTCCATTTACTTCTAAACTTTCAATACTTTCTCTATTTTTGATGTTGTTGTTCACATGTCTGTAAAAAGCCTTGGTTGGTCTTTACATTTATCAATTATATCCTTTTCTTGTTTCTTTCTTTCTTCTCTTCTAATCAACACATATTCATTTCTTGCTCTTTTGTAACTTTCCACTGCTTAATCCGTCTTTTCCTTCTCCACCTCTTCCATGCATCCTCTTTTCTTGTTCTAGCCTTTTCACATCTATCGTTAAACCAGTCCTGCTTTCCAACTTCTCTATGTTGTCTTATTGGTACAAATTTTTCTCACCTTCTTTGTATATTTTATAAATTCCTTCCACTTTTCATTTGCTCCTTAGCACTCTTGAATTTCATCCAATTTGTCTCTTGAAAGAATTTCTTTAGGTTTCCAAAATCTGTCTTGGCATAATTCCATCTTCCCACTTTATATTCTTCATTTCTTCTAGATTTCTCTTCATCTATCACCTTGAACTCCAAAACTGCATGATCACTCTTTGCTAAAGGGCACTCCACCCTCATCTCCTCAATGACCATTGGCTCTGTACTAAAGACCAAGTCCAGTCTTGACGATGCTCCCTCTCCTCCAAACCTAGTATCTTCTTTGACCCACTGAGTTAACACATTTTCCATTGCCAGTGTCAATAGTGTATTTCCCCATGTTGTCTCTGATCCTTCCATTGACCAGTCCTCCCAACACACCTCTTTACAATTAAAATCTCCCATCATTATAGTTCGTTCACAGCCACCCAACATTTCTTCCAGACATGTTCCTGTATCACTTATCATTTCTTCATATTCCTGTACTGACCATGCATTTGTCTTAGGTGGTACGTACACCACTATGTAGTGCCTCTTTTTCCTTCATTAGTTTCTGCTCTGATCTTTAGCACTTCTGCCTTTCCCATACCTTTTTCACTTGATCCACCTTTATATCTTTTTAACCAGCAACATCACTCCTCCTCCCATCTTACCTACTCTATTTCTTTTCCAAACGTTATATTTCCTTCTCCAACCTTCATCAGGTCTTCTCCCTCTCTCAGTTTTGTTTCAGTAAGACCCACAATATCTGGGTTCTTGTCCCTCAAGTAATCGTTGAGTTCTAAAATCCCGATATCACTCCATTTATGTTGGAATACATTACATTTCGCTCATATGTAAGTTTCTTTAGTCCTTTCTTGCTGTACTTTTCTGGGTTATGAACCACTTCCTCAGTCTCATATCCAAGATTCTCCAGAAAAACTCTTTCTTCTCTCTTCTGTCCTCTCTTCATTTTTTTCAAAGCCTCCTTTCTCAACTCATTTAACATTTCTCTTTCCTTTTCACCGAGATCTCTTCTCAACCAAATCTTCCTTGTTGTTTCCTGCTGGGCTAGCCTCCATGACTTCTCCACCAATTCATCTACATCCTTTTGTGACTTAAGTTTGATTCTTATTGGCCTCATACCTTCTCTTGTGAACTTTCCAATTCTATGGAAGTCCTCTATTTCTTGTACTAGGTCTTTTCCTCCTCTTGCACCACATTAATGATATTATTTATCACCTTTTTATGTTTTCTCTCTCTCCATTTTACTCGGTGTCTTATCCTCCTCCACACCAAATATCACCACACATCTCTTTTTGTCTACAGTTTCCCTCACCAATGTCTCATTTGACTTAATAACCTTCACCACTTTCTCAGCTATCTTCTCTTCTATGATCTGTTGATCTATAATTTCAGCAAGGCCCAAAGTTTTCTCCCCTGACTCTTTGATTTCCTTTTCCAGACTTGCAACTTTGTAATTTACCTCCTTTCTTTCCACTTCCTGACTTTTTTTCCATTCAGCCTGCTTCTCCATCACTTTTCCTAGAGATTCTCCACATTTTCGCAATTCACTTTAATTAGCTTAACTTCCTCTTTCAGTGCTGCATTTTCCTTCTTCATATCGGCACAGTCTCTCTTTACATTGTCATAACTCGTTTCCAGGCCCTCATACTTTTCAAACAGTTTTCAATTTTACCTTCTAACTCCAGAATTTTCTTCACATAAGTGCTCTTCTCCATTATTCCTTGAAACCCTGTGAAGTCTGATTCCTCTTTCGAGTTCACGGCCGCCATGTTGCGCAGGCGTAAACAAACCAGCTGATGGCTCAAACGCAGGCTACAGTTTATATTTACCTTCACTGGACATTATTTTGCTAATCAACAGTTAACATGACTATATGGAGACGGGACAAACATTACCAGCTCCTTTCCCACCTTGGTTACTCTTAGGTAACTGTAGAATTATAGATGATTGCTCTGGAGCTCAGCGACCACCTCCGCCATCGACGATGTCCCGTGTGTGTGTGTGTGTGTGTGTGTGTGTGTGTGTGTGTGTGTGTGTGTGTGTGTGTGTGTGTGTGTGTGTGTGTGTGTGTGTGTGTGTATTTACCTAATTGTATTTACCTAATTGTAACATACGGGAAAAGAGCTATGCTCGTGTTGTCCCGTCTCCATATCTATTAATGTCCAGCTTTTTCTTAAAATCATGAATATTCCTTGCGTTGACCACTTCCACGTCTAAACTATTCCATGCTTCCACCCTTCTATGAGGGAAGCTATATTTTTTCACATCTCTCCTATAAGTGGCCATTTTAGTTTTTCCCATGCCCTCTCGACATTCTTTCATTCCACATACACAGATCTTCCCTATCCATTTTTCCATGCCAATCATCACTCTGTATATTGCTATCAGGTCTCCCCTTTCTCTTCTGTTTTCCAGGGTCGGAAGTTGCATTCTTTTCAGTCTGTCTTCATAAGTCAAATCTCTTAAGTCAGGCACCATTTTTGTTGCAGCCCTCTGTACTTTCTCTAGTTTCCTTATGTGTTTCTTTAAGTTCGGAGCCCACTGTATTGTTGCATATTCAAGCCTCGGTCTTATCATTGCAGTAATTATTTTCTTCATCATTTCTTCATCTAAATATCTGAACGCCACTCTTATGTTCCTCAATAAGTTCAATACTTCTCCAATTATTTTGTTTATATGTCTCTCTGGCGATAGGTCATTGGTAATTGTCACCCCAAGGTCTTTTCTTCATGACTGGTTTTATGTCTTCATTTCCTATCTTGTACATACTCCTGATTCTTCTTTCACTCTTGCCAAACTCTATTTTCTTGCATTTTGTCGTGTTGAACTCCATTTGCCATGTACAGCTCCATTTCCATATTCTGTCCAAGTCTTCCTGGAGTAGTTCGCAATCTTTGTCACATCTCACTTTTCTTAACAATTTTGCATCGTCTGCAAATAGGCTCACATAACTGGACACCCCATCCACCATGTCATTTATGTAGACCGCGAACATTACTGGTGCCAACACTGATCCCTGTGGAACTCCACTCTCCACCAAGCCCCATTCTGATGGTCTGTCCTTAATTATTGTTCTCATTTCTCTTCCTACCAAAAGTCTTCCATCCATTTTAGTAAACTGCCATGCACTCCTCCTACCATTTCAAGTTTCCAGATCAGTCTCCGGTGTGGTACCTTATCAAAGGCCTTTTTTAAATCCAGATATATTCCATCAGCCCAACCATCTCTTTCCTGTATTACATCTATCACCCTCGAATAGTAACATATCAGGTTTGTCGTGCATGAACGCCCTTTTCTAAAACCAAATTGACACTCACAAAGTATGTCATTTTTCTCCAAGAAGTCTGTCCATCTATTCTTCACCACCCTCTCACACATCTTAGCTACCACACTTGTAAGTGACACTGGTCTATAGTTCAATGGGTCTCTCTTGTTACCTGATTTATAGATTGGGACAATGTTAGCTCTTTTCCAGTCTTGGGGCACTACACCTTCCCTTAATGAGGCATCAATTACTTCACAAACTTTTTCTGCCAGTTGCTCCTGCATTCTCTTAAAATCCATCCTGATACCCCATCAGGTCCCACAGCTTTTCTCACTTCTAAACTCCCCATCATATTCTTGATCTCCTCCACAGTTACTTGAAACTCCTTCATAATCCCTTTCTGTTCCATTACCAGTGGTTTGTCAAAAGCAGTCTCCTTTGTGAATACCTTCCGAAAGCATCCATTCATAGCCTCTGCCATTTCCTGGGATCTTCACTGCATACTCCATTTACTTCTAAACTTTCAATACTTTCTCTATTTTTGATGTTGTTGTTCACATGTCTGTAAAAAGCCTTGGTTGGTCTTTACATTTATCAATTATATCCTTTTCTTGTTTCTTTCTTTCTTCTCTTCTAATCAACACATATTCATTTCTTGCTCTTTTGTAACTTTCCCACTGCTTAATCCGTCTTTTCCTTCTCCACCTCTTCCATGCATCCTCTTTTCTTGTTCTAGCCTTTTCACATCTATCGTTAAACCAGTCCTGCTTTCCAACTTCTCTATGTTGTCTTATTGGTACAAATTTTTCTCACCTTCTTTGTATATTTTTATAAATTCCTTCCACTTTTCATTTGCTCCTTAGCACTCTTGAATTTCATCAATTTGTCTCTTGAAAGAATTTCTTTAGGTTTCCAAAATCTGTCTTGGCATAATTCCATCTTCCCACTTTATATTCTTCATTTCTTCTAGATTTCTCTTCATCTATCACCTTGAACTCCAAAACTGCATGATCACTCTTTGCTAAAGGGCACTCCACCCTCATCTCCTCAATGACCATTGGCTCTGTACTAAAGACCAAGTCCAGTCTTGACGATGCTCCCTCTCCTCCAAACCTAGTATCTTCTTTGACCCACTGAGTTAACACATTTTCCATTGCCAGTGTCAATAGTGTATTTCCCCATGTTGTCTCTGATCCTTCCATTGACCAGTCCTCCCAACACACCTCTTTACAATTAAAATCTCCCATCATTATAGTTCGTTCACAGCCACCCAACATTTCTTCCAGACATGTTCCTGTATCACTTATCATTTCTTCATATTCCTGTACTGACCATGCATTTGTCTTAGGTGGTACGTACACCACTATGTAGTGCCTCTTTTTCCTTCATTAGTTTCTGCTCTGATCTTTAGCACTTCTGCCTTTCCCATACCTTCTTTCACTTGATCCACCTTTATATCTTTTTTAACCAGCAACATCACTCCTCCTCCCATCTTACCTACTCTATTTCTTTTCCAAACATTATATTTCCTTCTCCAACCATCATCAGGTCTTCTCCCTCTCTCAGTTTTGTTTCAGTAAGACCCACAATATCTGGGTTCTTGTCCCTCAAGTAATCGTTGAGTTCTAAAATCCCCGATGTGTGTGTGTGTGTGTGAAGAAAAATTCCTGCTTGACAATCTCTCTTTCTCTCTCTCCCCTGTGCTGGTATTAGTATAATGCACTGCAGTCAGACACCACTTGTGTAACAATTGTTCACAGCAAACAGCCATTTTCTATGCCTGAAACAGAGATCTAATCAAGTACTACTGCTGTTTACATATTTTCAGTCTTCAAATTAGAGTAATTGTCAAATATTCAAGTGATTCAATATCTTTGCATATCTATATATTGTTTAGCCTTAAAACAAAAGAAATCTTCAAATAATTCTCTGATAATTAATTGTTGAAGGTGCAAGGATACAAGACTTTCTGAGAAGCTGCCACAAGGATGTGTGGACTTGGTAACATGGCAAAGATTGAAGAACTCTGCTACACACAACACCCACAGGATAAGACCACCACACACCATGCTACACACACACCACACCTCACACATCATGCTACACACACCACATGCTTACAATGAGTGGCATATCCTCAGTGTTTCCCTCCTGGT
The DNA here is from genome assembly GCF_017591435.1 of Portunus trituberculatus. Lineage (NCBI taxonomy): Eukaryota > Metazoa > Arthropoda > Malacostraca > Decapoda > Portunidae > Portunus > Portunus trituberculatus. The sequence continues at coordinate 5,495,840 of NC_059280.1, forward strand.
CAGTGTTGTGTGTGGTGTCAGGGGATGGGTGTGTCACAGAAACACTCCCTTTACTGGTGGTGTTGAGGTCTTCCACCCCCATGCCTGCTACACCTAAGGACCGGGCCACACCACACAGCCTGAAGCCCTGAGAGAAAAAACACATATTATTACTGCTCTGTATTGGTGAAAAGGAGATAATTTGGTGTTGTAGTAAGAAGAGGCCTGAATAATTGAAATAGTAGCTATTAGTCTCTTTCTCATTGCTGCTCTTGCTATCTTCTGCTATTTTCATGCCAACTGCTCCTCTGATGATAGATAGAAAGGAAAATAAAAAAGAGGTAAAATGCAGAAAGTGTAGAGAGAGAGAGAAGATTGCTAACTGCATGCCTCCCCTCCTCCTATGGCCTCACTGCACAAGGCTTTCTTCTTCCTCTCACCTCCTACTCTGTCCAACTCACAAGGGTTAACCAGTACTACTGCTAACTCACTAATGCAAGGGTTAACCAGTATATTTCATACCTTTCTCTGGTCACCTCTAGAACTCCATGCCTGCTTCTGTATTTCCATCTTCCTATGACTTGACTCCATTTAAGAGGGAGATTTTAAGACATTTAGCCTTCCATTTTGGCTAACTCCCTCAGGCGTGGAAGGGGACTGACAACTATGTGGGCATTTTTTTTTTAAATATATGTAGCCCTTGGCTTGTTTTCCCTCTTACACAAAAAATGGTGAGGGTGAAATAATGTGTCTTGCCTGGTGCCCCTGTTGACACTGATCTGGTGGAACTGTGCTTTGTTGCCCTTTGACTAATAAAGGAAAAAAGAATTAAAGAACAAATCATAAGAAAATGCACAACAGTCAAGCCATGCCCAAAACTCTGAGTAACTGGGCTGAGTTAATTTGTGACTAAAAATGGAAGTCGGTAGTTTCTCAGAGAACATTGGTGCCTAGCAATTGGAAAAACCTGTTGCAAAACAAGACCAACATGTTAAGTCTTGTTGAGCCGATTTGTGACTGTTTACTTTGTGATGTCATGGAGAAAGGTTTGAAAATGTGGTGTTGATGCAAACAGGAAGATTTTGGAGTTGGTGAGGGAGACAGCTAAATTTTGTAGGCCATATACAGGCAAACCCGCAAGATGAATGTTTACACAACAAATTTTTGCCACAACGAATGTTTTGTTTTATTACCCTTAAATCACATAACGAACACCAAACCTCGCTATAACAAAATTTTTATTGGGGAAATTATGGCCGAGTTTGAAAACGCTACTAAATCATCATCACCACCACCACCACCACCACCGCCACCAGCCACTGCTGCGTCAGAATGTGTTTGGATTTTTTTTTATTTTATTTTTTATTTCTTTTTACTCGTCCTAGGACCCTGTACAACGAATCTTCGCATAACGAACACTTTTTCTGGAAGCTAACCCATTTGTTATGCGGGGTTTGCCTGTACTGAGAGGACATGGACTGGAGAGTGAGAATGCTTGTTGGGGAGAGTAGAAGGAACCAGAGCAAGAGGAAGACAGAGGGTCAAGTTTATGGACACACTGCTGGAACACGTCAATGATGGATGGACAACTGTGGATCTGGTTAGATTGGCTGAAAACAGAGGAGGATGGCGTTCCATGGTCGCCGACGTCACATGACAGGCACTTCAGAATTGGAATTGGAGGAAAAGAGCACATCTAGAACCCTAAAAGTGAATTCTACAGAAAAAAAAAGCTTACACAAATGGGCGTTTGATGAGATAACTGCCACTCTCCCATGACTGCCTCCCTCTATGCAGGGTGTTGTTGGAGGTGAGGATTGAACACTTGTCAGGATCTAGTTTGATCGCAATTGTCATCATCACCAGAGGAAGACATCTTGTTGGGTAGCTGTTTTTATTTCTTTTTTATTTATTCATTTATACCACATGGGCTTTTCATGGGAATTTCTGAGCTTAAGGGGATACTTTTTGTCGTATCTCCTATCTCAAAGACCACCCGCTAGGAAACCGTTGCTCCGAGTGAGGAAGCCCAACCTACATTCAGACCATGGACAGGATTCGAAACCGTGCATTTGGAGACTCCTCAGACCCCATAGCATGCATGGTTCCACTGCACCACTTCCCGCCAACCAGGCGATACTTCACAGTTGGTATGTGTGAACGTGTTCCGACCAGAAGAGCTCAGTTGATACTTCTAGCAACTAGCAATTTTATTCGCATATTGACGTGTGAACCTGCCTTTAGTGAAGCTAGGTTTTGATCAAGTTAGGTTATATTAAGTTAGATTAGGCTAAATTAAGGTAGGTTTATATTAGATAGGTCTAGATCAAGTTGAATCAGGTTTAGATTATGTTAAATAAAGTTAGGTTTCCAGTGGATCAGGTTGGGTCTAGATAAACTTATAACACTGAGTGGTAATTCCATTGAGTACTTCACAATTCAAAAGCATAAGAAATAATAAAATTTTAAATAGCATTAACCCTTTTAATACTGGGATACATTTCGATGTTGAGATATATGTACCATAAGAGTAAGGGTTCTCAACCTTTTTAATCTTATGTACCCCTCGAAGTCTTTCAGCATTGATCACGTACACCTTACCCACAATGCAGCGTCAGGAAGGGTAACAATAAATGCATGGGTTATTGACTTAATTTATTAAATTTAAATTGTGTTATATATGTGGAGCAGACAAAATTTTTAATTAATATTAGTATGTTTCTATGAGGTAGTGTCGATAGGAACTGGTACCTCACAGGGAGACACTATGTGACTAACATGCAATATATTTACCAAAAAATGAACTGTATCAGACAATTTTTGATCATTATGGCAGTGAACTAGTGTTGCTTGCAGCTAGTTGCAACTTGTAACTAGTAACAGTGATAGATAAGTCACTGTGTGTGTGAATAATGTATAAAATAATAAATCAGAACAAATATTATAAGTTTGCAAGGTTGTGTGGCAACTGTAATACAAGAGAACTTCCTCTCAAGTGATATAACTCCAAGAGTTTTTTTGTTAACATTGTTAATGTGTCCTGGTTCTAGTGAAGGACACATCCAGCCTAGCACATGTAGCCACATTGTATACTACAAACAAATTTGCAGCTAATGTAAACTGAAGCATTTTCAGAAACCTGCCACGTACCCTCAAAATTCCTCTCATGTACCCCTGGGGGTACGCGTACCCCAGGTTGAGAACCCCTGCATTAGACCATTTGCGGATGGATGGATGGATTTTCATTTATGCGCCGCAACAGCGAAGGTCATATGGCGCCGTCGACAAAAAGGTTTAAAAGAAAATTTATAAAATAACTAAAAGCAGTTAAAAAAAAAAAAAAAAAAAAAGCTAAAAAACTATAAAAAAACAATGAAACTATATAAAACATTAAAATACATAAATAAGATTCTAAAATTCACAAATAAGGGAGAAGGCCAGCCTCTCCCAAAAAACAGAATATATCATGGCCAAGGACCAGACACGCTAGTCCAAGGACCTGAGATAGGTGATAGACACCGCTATCTCTACCGCGACAGCGGTAGAGATAGCGGTGTCGTAACTCGATCAAACTAGGGCACTCTATAAGGAACACCTGCCAGACTGATAAAAAGAGGGGAAAACCATACTAAACGCAACGCCTGCGTTGGATTTGGAACCATCAGTAAAAACGGGGATTTCATCAAAATGGATAAAAAAGTGTTCTAAAAACAGTGTGTGGGACAGAGCTGGCAGAAAATCCTTCTTGCCATCCATGGCAGGAGGGTATAATGACACAACAGGAAGCTGCCAATAACCAACTCGTGGGAGCTGGAAAGAGTAGACAGGAGTGGGGTCGATAGACAAATCCATCATGAGGTTTGCCACTCGAAGGCCAAAAGGTTTAGGTAGACTCGGTTGAGTGACATACACCTGTGAACGCGAGTCCCGCAATATTGACAGACAAGGGACGGAATCAGGAAGACGGTGGGTGCGAAACCAACACCGGAGCATCAAAGACTGGCGCCGGAGGTCCAGCGGCCAGAAGCCAGCATCCACTAATAAGCTAGGAATTGGAGATGTCCGAAATGCACCCGTAGCCAAGCGGACCCCAGCATGATGCACGGAGTCAAACATGCGTAGCCGTGCATCCGTTGCAGAAGAGTAGATCTCACAACCGTATTCCAGCTTAGGAAGGATTAGTGTACGGTGAAGCAGCAGCAAAGTGTTCCTGTCCGCACCCCAAGAGGTGTGACTTAAAACCCGAAGAAGGGATAGTGCCTGCCGACAAGACGCCTTAAGAGAACGGAAATGGGGAACCCAGGTGAGACGGTTGTCAAGTAAAAGGCCAAGATATCGAGTCGCCTCCACGCATGAGAGGCGTCTATTGGCGAGGTATAAATCAGGGTCTGGATGGACACCACGGTTGCGACAAAAATGTATGACTACGGTCTTCGAGGTGGAGAATCGAAAACCGTTCATGTTGGCCCAACTGGACACCCTATTGATCGCCAGTTGGAGCTTGCACTCAATCAGTGACATCCTAGCAGCAACAAAAGAAATACATAAATCATCAACATATAAGGAGCTGTGAATGCCATCTGGGAGAGTATCTATCACACTATTAACCTGCTAAGAACGATGGCCGCAAAATTCGCACCCTCCCATTACCGCAATTATCATCAAAAATCAACTCTTATAAATTACTCTGGAAAAAAATCTGCTGTTTGTAGACATGACAATGCATCATCCTACAAGTTTTTATTGCTCTACTCACTATGGTTGTCTCAGAATAATAACCAATAGTTGGAGAAGATTGTGGTAGCGGCAACTCGGGGAGGTGCTTTTATGTGTATTCTTACATAATGTAAGGCACTGCTCATGTTTTTTTGTGTTTTCACATGTTTTTCATGTTTTCACTCATATTGGCTGATTATAGTTACGTATGTTTTTATCAGGCGTGGATGACGATTTTGTCACAATAGCGGGGTCGGGATCTACCTCCAACCTGTGCACTTTGCGTCTTGTCCTGCCTTGACTATCACTTTTATCACTAAACTTTAGCTTCCTCTTAGCACCAGGAGCCATAGTTGTAAATAATAGTTCCGTAAATAAGTAAATACGTAAATAATTATCACCGCGACACGACGCTCACGCACCTCACAGAAATTTGCGGGAGACTAGCTGGCTAGAGCGGTGTGCTTCCTGGGAGCCGACAGTACTACCATAGGACTATGTCATGACCAAATATAGCAGCGCTACCAATGCTAGTGCGGTTTTTATTAGCGCTCAAAGTAGCTGCCCCATTTAAGGACTGTCGGAAGTGTGCTATGCAGCCGTATTTAAGGCCTGTCGGAGTTTTCGAGTTAATGGCGACTGCGAATAGTGTAACACTAAGAATACTTCCCTGTGGGACACCATCATTTAGAGCAGTAGCCTCGGAGAGAACACTCCCAACTCGAACCCGTAAAAGACGTCTAGATAAAAACTGCTGAATAAAAATAGGAGGGTGGCCACAAAGGCCAAAATTAAAGAAAGACTGTAAAATGCCATGACACCAAGCTGTGTCGTAGGCCTTCTCCAGGTCAAAAAAGACTGTTACTTGATGGTGGTGATTAGCACAAATAGAAGACTCTAGGGATAAAAGAGCATCAGTAGTAGACCTCATCTTTCGGAAGCCGTACTGTACCGAGGACAGGTACTTCCCCCTCTCCAAGTACCACATGAGTCTTACATTTACCATCTTTTCTAACACTTTACAAATGCAAGATGTCAAAGATATAGGACGGTAGTTCGTAGCCTGCAGATTATCTTTCGCAGGCTTTGGAAATGGGAGAACCACTGCGACAGCCCAAGAAGATGGAAAGTCACCGGTATGCCAAATAATATTATAAAGATTTAATAAAAAGTTAAAAGCACTATCAGACATGTGGCGCAGGAAGGCATAAGGAATATCATCTTGGCCAGGAGAAGAGTCGTGACACTGGGACAAAGCAGTCCGCAACTCGAAGGCAGAGAAGGGGACATTATAAGACTCCCTCCAGTGGAAGAAAAATTTATGCCGAGAGATTCCATTCTCTGGCGGTGACGTGCGCCGGGCTGCAGGATGCCTCCGGGAAACACTTTCTGAGAACTCGGCTAATCATCTCTGTTGCCTTGGATAATAGTTGTTATGAGAGGGCAAAGCGTTTCTGAATACGAGTCATAATTGCAATGTACATCATTACTTAACGTTGACACTACTGTTTGGTCCACCTTTCCTTAATCCTTGGAACTTATTATTTCATCTTATGTAAGGGAAATCTGGTGAAGGGCTACAAAAACAAATTCTACAACTCCCTGCATGGTTCTGTACTTTGAATTTCAATGACTGGCGATCGCTTCACTGTGTAGATCATTACTTAACACTGCTGTCTGGTTCACCTTTCCTTAATCATCTGAACTTACTCAATTTATATGTAAGGAAAACCTGGTGAAGGGCTACAAAAACAATTAAACTCAGCAACTCCCTGCCTGATTATGTACTTTGAATTTCCTATGACTGGACTTCATTTTTAAGGTTTCAAGACATTTATCTCTTTCTTTTTGGCTAACTCTCTCAGACCTTTTTTTTTTTATGCACAAGGGGAAGCCAACACACCCCACCTCCCCAAAGAAAAAGGCCCACTCAATTGCCAGTTCCCTTAAAGATTAATAGAGTTAGCCAAAAGTCTGGGCCTAATTCTGCAGATTAGCTGTGATATTAGTTTACTTTCTTGCCATGGGGACTGACAACTAAGAGGTCCTTTTTTTGCATTTCATATTGTCCCCTCTTACATAAAAACAAAAGGGCCCAATCAGATGCCAGTCCACGGCCATAAGATGAATACATAAAAAGAATAACATTGAAGTAACACTAGGTCAAATAAAGTTTAATACAATCAGGTTAGCAATTTCACTGCTGATCCCTGATGGTAGATTATAATTAAAAAAAAAAATAAATAAATAAAATAAAAAATATAATCAACATGTAAAGCAGTGGTGGCTGTTATGCCCATGCTCTGAAACACTTCCATGTCACACCTTCACTATCTTTGAAGGGCTCTAGTTGAAGAGATACAGGTTTTTCAGGATGTTTCTGTAATTCTAGTGACATGTCAACATGTTTTCTGCATTATCAACAGGACAAATACTCTTTAGAACTTGGCTAATTGTCTATGTAGTCTTTCAAAATGGTTATGGTAAGAGAGGGAAGTGTTTCTGAATATAGTGCTTAGTCTGACTGGAGGATCTATCTCTCCCTCATCCAGTCTTGGCCTTACTACTTGAGGTGTGGTATGATAAAGCCCTCCCGGTACCAGTCAAGTAACCAGCTGAGGAAACCAAAATAAATAACACAACTCTGGGACTCCCTGCCTGTTTCTGTATTCCCAACTTCCCATGGCTTGACTTGAGGTTTCAAGGCATCTATTCCTTTCTTTTGACTAACTCTCTGGGGCCATCAAGGGGACTAAATAAGCCTTTCTTTTTTATTAGTTTATGTTACGCTTCAGCAAATTTTCCTGTATTGCATAAGGAGAAACTTATTGAATTTTTACTCTTTTGTCTGAAAATATTCCTTCTTATAGATTTAGTGTTTTGAATGACTCTGTTAACTGTTTCCACTGGAGATGTTACACCCACAGCCCTATTTTCAATCATTATTGGCTAAAATATGGTCTAAGACTCTTAGAGCTAAATTTGATGTAAAATAGATATAAAAGAGCCAAATACTGCTTCTTACTATCCAAAAATAAATAAGGAGCTTCACTACTGGTGCTATTTTTGTTAGAATGGCAGACATATCTTAACCCCTTCAGTACTATGTCACATTTTTACTTGGAAATTTGTGTACGACTAGACCATTTTATTGACATTAGGAAGGGTCTATGGAGGTCAGAAGATTAACCCCTTCAGTACCATGATGTGCTTTCATATTTGCTCTGATTACTATTTGATGATTTTACACAGCTTCAGGAACTTATATGGGGGTTGAAATAGTGAAGACTCTGTGCATCAATCTTCTAACTTCCATAGACCCTTCCTAATGTCAATGAAATTGTCTAATCACACCCAAACTCGTGCTAAAAATGCGTCCCAGCACTGAAGAGTTTAATGGCCACGTCTTTATTATTTTAATCCCACACAAGTTTCTGAAGCTTTACAAAATGATCAAATAGTAAGAATCATTGTACTGAAGGGGTTAATGTTGATTTTGCTGCTAAAATTCTAAAGAACAACAAACTAAACTATTACTTAATCTGACTGACAACTGCCAATTTAATGTGAAATGTGGAGGGGAACTGTTGGTCTGAAGGCAGAAAGAATACATCTTTTTTTTTTCAAATACTAGTGGCATTACTATAAAATAATTTCTTAAACACAAACATGAAAGTGAAAATACACAGAATAAAGGGCTCTATCTGATGAGAGATGTCCCACAGGCAAGAAAGTAAGCTAACAATCTGCATCATTGGGCCTTGTGCCTCATACACACCACACTAATATGCTCAGGTACCATTCTTACTGTACTAAATGTCTGTCAAGCTTTTAACCCCTTCAGTACCAGGACATGTTTCCATATTCATTCTGGTTACTATTTGGTGATTTTATACAGCTTCAGAAACTCATTTGGTGGATTAGAATAGTGAAGACTGTGGCCATTAATCCTCTGACCTCCATAGACTTTCCTAATGTCAATAAAATGGTCTAATGGTACACAAAACTCAAGGTAAAAAAGTGTCCCAGTACTGAAAGGGCTAAAATAGTGAAGACTGTGGCCATTAATCCTCTGACCTCCATAGACCCTTCCTAATGTCAATAAAATGGTCTAATGGTAACATAACATAACATAACATATAACATAACATAAATAATAGGATAACAAAGGGCCACCAGGGTCCATCTAGGTTATCCTGTATCAGTCGCACAGCGACCTCGTCATCAGTACTTAAAGATACACTTACAAGTACACAATACATTATATACACAAAACTCAATGTGTCCCAGTACTGAAAGGGCTAAAATAATGAAAACTGTGGCCATTAATCCTCTGACCTCCATAGACCCTTCCTAATGTCAATAAAATGGTCTAATGGTACACAAAACTCAAGGAAAAAACGTGTCCCAGTACTGAAAGGGCTAAAATAGTGAAGACTGTGGCCATTAATCCTCTGACCTCCATAGACCCTTCCTAATGTCAATAAAATGGTCTAATGGTACACAAAACACAAGGTAAAAATGTGTCCCAGTACTGAAGGGGTTAATCCATAGAAGTTTAACGTTTACCCAGGACAGATGGTGAAGGGGTTGAGGGGGCAGGGGAAAACCTACTCCACCCCCAATAGGCAAGGTGAGGTTAGTGGAGGTTTGGTTGTAATCTTATGTTACAGGTTAGGTTTTATCAAGGTGGGTTCACATGTGTTAGTATGCAACTGAAATTGTAAGTTGGTAGAGTTTCCAACTGAATAGTAGTGACTAGTGACTGGAAAAACCAGCTGCAAAAACAAGACCAACATGTTGACCTTGTTCAGTCGATTTGTGACTTTGTTTACATAGTGACATCACGGACAAAGGTTTGAAAATGTTGTATCCAGATGCAGAGAAAATGTTGGGAGTTGGTGAGGGAAAAAGAGCACATCAGGGACCCTGAAAGTGAATTCTACAGCAAAGAAAAGCTTACACAAATTGACATTCGATGAGATAACTTCCACTCTCCAGGAACTGCCTCCCTCTATGCAGGGTGTTGTTGGAGGTGAGAACTGAATACTTGTGATGATTTAATTTGATCACCACCAGAGGATGACATCTTGTTGGCTAGCTGTTTGTTTACATTCACTTCCTGCCAACCAGCCGGTACTTTCCAGTCGCTATGTGTGAATGTGTTCTGACTAGAAGGGCTCAATCAATACTACTAGCAACTTGCAATTTCAATCACATATTGATACGTGTGAACCCACCTTTAAGAGTTAGGTTTAGTTACTTTAAATTAGACTATCAGTAATCAAAGGATTTCTTACCAATTTAGCCAAATCTAACATCTTAGGCTTTTCTGGAATTGCAAAATCTGGTCCACTTTGCCTTTCCTTACACGAAGACCCTGCTTTACCAAGAGGTCCCCAAATTTGTTAGTGTTGGGAAACGGGACTGGTAGTGAAAGGGAGAAGATCCTTATTCTGCAGTTATACCAATATCCCATCTATCTTAACCTAACCTACTTAATGAACCAACCTAACCTTCCAATAAGAATGCTATTGTTATTAAAAGTCAGATTGCAGTGTTCAGCCTAGTAATGCTGGCAAGATACATTGCATGGCCAGCGACACACAGACACACAGCTGCTCACCGGTGTATCCTGAGTGTTGTCAAACCTTCGCTCAGCAACTAACTAACGATAAGATGAGTCAATACAGCTGTGTTGTGGGCTACTGGTTTTTTTTCTGACTACTGAGCGACACTGTCCTAATACAGACATCCCTCCAGCTGTCCCCATTTCCTGGCTTCCCTTTCACAGCTCTTTCACTCAGCTGACAGGACATGAGAATGAAAATATGATAACCAAAACTAACCTAACCTAAACTTTAACCTAACCAAACCTAGCAAGCATAACCTAAGCATGCTATTGGTCAGAAGGGGTCCAAGGAAGATGTATTAGCAGTGTGTGTCGTCTCAACTAGGTTATGTTAGGTCAGGTTAGGTTATCATACAGACAAACCCCAAATAATGAATGATTACACAACAAATTTTCGCCACAACGAATGTTTTGTTTTCTTACCCTTGAATCATATAATTAACACCAAACCCTACTATAACAACATTTTTATTGGGGAAATTTTGGCCAAGTCTGAAAACTGCGCCAAATTACCACCACCACCACCACCACCAGCTACTGCTGCGTCAGAATTCAACACATTCGGATTTTTTATTTTATTTTAATTTATTTGATTTCTTTACTCATCCTAGGACCCCATACAGCAAATTTTTGCATAACGAACACTTTTTTTTAACCTAACCAATTTGCTATGCGGGGTTTGCCCTGTATTTTCATTCCCACATCCTGTCAGCTGAGTGAAAGAGCTGTGAAGGGTGAGCCAGGACACCAGGAGAGCTTGAGGGATGGTTATATTAGGACAGTGACAATGTCGCACAAATCATAACACAGAGCAAATAAAAAATTCATGATGGAGAGGAAAGTAGAAAGAGAGATTGACAGAATAAGTAAATACAGATGCAAATGGAAGATACAGAAAAGTGAAGAAAAGTTTAAAATAATTCATTCAACTCAGTATAAAACAAAACAGTATATACTAAATGGTAAAACATTAATACAAACATAGAAGGGAAACTCCTAGGATTAAAACCCCATACAACAGGTCTCAGAGGGCATGGTACAGAAGAAATAAGAAAACAGGAGAAGGCATATTGTCTAAATTACAACAATTTACGAACCTTACACTTAAAATCAAACCAACTTTAATCACAACATTACTAATACCCGTCAAGGAATATTCACCAACACCACTATGCTCAATCCCTGGTGCCACCGTGGTACATTGGAACACTGCGTGCTTTGGAGTCCGAGGGGTCTCCAAGTGCACGGGTTTGAATCCTGTCCACGGTCCGAGTGTAGGTTGGGCTTCCTCACTCAGGGGAATGATTTCCTGGCAGGTGGGTTTTGAGATAACAGGTACCCCCCAAAAATATCCCCTTTAGCCCAAAATTTTCTGTGAAAAGCCCACATGGTATAAATAAATAAATAAATAAAATGAGCTTATTCAACTTTACTTTTCATTACTAAATAGTTAAACCTAACCAACAATAAACAGAATCTTAAAATCCAGTGACAAAAAGGGAGGACACACACAAAACAACAGCAATGGGTAAAAGTACACAATAGGATCTCCCCCTTTTCCTCCATCCAACCCCCCACCTGTCCCAGCAAGCTTGGGGGACTGTGGGGAATAAGAAATTTAAGGGGGGGAGCCAAAAGAGGTGAGATATGGTGATTAAAAAATCCATGGACAAAAACAGCCATTTTTTAAGGAAAAATTTGGAAAATGTAAAAATTCATGGATTATTTTCAGTGAAATTATCTTTACCTAACGTAATAACCTGCTAGCCAGGAAGCTGTGCCCCCAGACCTCGTCCTAAACTATACTAACCTAACCGTCCACCTAACCTAATCTAACCATCCACCTAACTTAACCTAACCTAAATTGTATACCCTCATACAAGACTGATCATTGTGGACTTAAATTCTGCAGGCACCGGAATATTCATTTAATTACTATGGCCTTACAAAAGCCGTCCCCACATCAAAAACATCAGGGACATGATGTATATATAGTAAGTATTCTATCACCTTGCATGCTTGTTTCAGTGATTACAAAGTAGGTGCCATTCTTTACTTTTCCCACCAGAGTAACACAATACTATGGAAAACAGCTTCAAAAAAAAAAAAAAAAAAAAAAAAAAAGCAGTGTAGTAAGCCCACACAATATCAATCTCCAACACTCTTTCACACTTCTCTTCCTACAACCTTTCCCTTTACCTTTTCTTCATTACTATTAACCCCCACTTTACTATATGGTATAAAAAAAAAAAAAATTAGCTTATTCAACTTTACTTTTCATTATCAAATAGCTAAACCTAACCAACAATAAACACAGAATCTTAAAATCCAGTGATAAAAAGGGAGGACACACACAAAACAACAGCAAGGTAAAACAATATTAAGGAAAACAGCTTCAAATAAATAATAATAAAAAAAAAAAAAGCTGAAGCCAACACAAACTGCAACTCTCACACTTTTCCCACGACCTTTCTCTTTATCTTTTCCTCTTTACTATGAACTTCACTAACAAGATAAACGACACTCACTGCTCAACACCCACACAGACCAACACTGGCTCCACCAACCCCAGCCTGGCCTTCAATACCCTTAACCTCAGGGCCTTCCCACACAAGTCCAGCCAGCTTCACCGCATCTTATCTGAAACTGTAACCGCAAACTGCACATCTGGGGCGCTACAAAAGCTGTCACTCACAACCTACACGGCCCCAGCAATTCACCGAGAAGACTCATTGAATGTCTCTGTTTACGTGGTGCAGCACAAGCCACCACTCCAACAGGAAGGCCAGCGAGTGGTGAGTGGTGACGACAGTGTTGACGAGTCGTGGTGACAGTGAACCGCCCTTCAACACCACCAACGACCAGATTTTTTAACATAACATAAATAAAAAGGATAACAAAGGGCCACCAGGGCCCATCTAGGTTATCCTGTGTCAGTCGCACAACGACCTCGTCATCAGTACTTAAAGATACACTTACAAGTACACAATACATTATATACTACGTAATTCTAAATATTTGGCCCATTAACAGGGCTAAGTCCTGCAGCGAAATCCTCTACAATTTGTGGTCCCCATACATGGGGATCATGTCTTGTTTAACTATAGTAAATTTCTTATAAAAACTATCATGCAGTGCTATACATAATTATAAATCTAATAAATTTAAGTGCTTATCTAATCTTTTTAAACATTGTCAAACTATTGCTATTTACAACCGTCTCAGGCAATGCATTCCAGAAGTCTACCACCCTGTGACTAAAGAAATATTTTCTTCTATCTAACCTGCAGCCTTGCTTTCTAATCTTCCTGCCATGATTTCTAGTCCTATTTCCCTCCTCTAAGGTAAAGAAAGATCTCACATCTATGTAGTTTGTATCTGAGAACATTTTAAATAACTCTATCATATCCCCTCTTATACATCTCCTCTCAAATGAAAACATGTTTAATTCCTTTAATCTATCTCTATACTCCAGGCGCTTTAATGCTAGTATCATCCTAGTTGCTCTTCTCTGAACTGCTTCTAACATGTTGATATCCTGCCTATAGTGGGGTGACCAGGCCTGTATGCAATACTCTAAATGGGGCCTAACATAGGAATTATATAAGCTACGCACCACTTCCTTACTTTTATAACTAACATTTCTATTTATAAAACCCAGGATCCTATTTGCCCTATTTCTTGCTTCTAAACATTGCTTTGAAAATTTCATAGTCCTGTCTATCACTACTCCTAAATCCTTTCCTTCCTCTACTGCCTCTAGCCAACATCCCTCCATCTCATAGTTAAAGTTTGTGTTGTCTTTACCTAAATGCATAACCTGACACTTTTTAGAATTAAACTCCATCTGCCACCTGTCTGCCCATGCTATCAGCCTGTCCAGGTCTCGTTGTATTCTGTAATTGTCCTTTTCATCCTGTACTGCACATGCTATCTTAGTATCATCTGCAAACTTTGATACTTTGCTACTAATTCCTATATCTAAATCGTTAATGTACACCAAGAAAAGAAGAGGGCCTAGCACTGATCCTTGGGGTACCCCACTCACCACTTCCTTCCACTCAGACATTGCCCCATTTAATACTACTCTCTGTTTCCTATCAGAAAGCCATTCACTAATCCACTCAACTAACCTACCCCCTATCCCATGTAGTCTCAATTTGTACACTAGCCTCCTATGCGGTACCTTATCAAACGCCTTGCTAAAATCTAGATATATAACATCTATGCTATTTCCATCATCTAACTCCTTGGTAATATATTCTAAGATATCGAGCAAATTTGTAAGACAGGACCTCCCTGATCTAAAGCCATGTTGGGTATCTCTAATTAATCTATTCTCATTCAAATGCTCCCAAATACTACCCTTAAGGTAGATAACAGAGTAGAGTCCTTATGGCTGGATGTTAGAGTAAACAAAAGTAAGGTTATTAGAGTAGGAGCTTTTATAGACCAACTAGCCAGTCAGCAGATGTAGACATCCTTATGGTAGATGAGATAAATAGGGGGTGTACTAGTCAGACAATTATCTTAGGGGATTTTAATCTTAAGTCAGTTAGAGGCGCGTTTTTGATAGTCCACGCTTAAGGCAGCCTTAAGCCTGGCTTAAGGCTGACGTCATTTTGTGTTCTTTCATGTCCCCAAACTTGAGCCAGAGCGTAGCCCGCCTTCAGGCAGGGCCGGCCAAACTCAAGCCAGCTGCAGAGCAGGCTCGACTTTCCGCTAGCCAGTTGTGACGTCACATGTAAATAAACAAATTATAAGACATGACGAATGAATGCTCCATTAGCTGCTGTTGATAGTTCTGCACCAAACTGAATGCTGTTTCAGTATCTTCTGGTATCTCTGGCAAGTCTGGAAACATGATGGACTGGACTGTTGATGCAGGGAGGAAAGATAGCAACTAGGATGATACCAGCTTTGAAGCGCCTGGAGTATTAGAGATAGATTAAAGGCATTAAACATGTTTTCATTTTGAGAGGAGATGTATAAGAGGGGATATTTAAAATGTTCTCAGATACAAACTACATAGATGTGAGATCTTTCTTTACCTTAGAGGAGGGAAGTAGGACTAGAAATCATGGCAGGAAGATTAGAAAGCAAGGCTGCAGGTTAGATATAAGAAAATATTTCTTTAGTCATAGGGTGGTAGACTTCTGGAATGCATTGCCAGAGACGGTTGTAAATAGCACTAGTTTGACAATGTTTAAAAACAGATTAGATAAGCACTTAAATTTATTAGATTTATAATTATGTATAGCGCTGCATGATAGTTTTTATAAGAAATTTACTATAGTTAAACAAGACATGATCCCCATGTATGGGGACCACAAATTGTAGAGGATTTCGCTGCAGGACTTAGCCCTGTTAACCCTTTAATGGCTGACCTATCTTCCTCTGAATGCTTTTCTTTCATTTTTGGATTAGAAGGTCTTAGATGTTGGCTGATGACACTCCGACTTTTGTTTTTACGTTACAATACTATTTTCATATGAATTTTTCATGTTCCCAAAATGGGAACGTTGGCATGATACATGACACAAACATATCCTGATGATATGAAAACAAGCCTTCACAATTTTTATTCATTTATTGCCGCTATATGATACTGAACATATAAATCTCACAAAAAAAAAACATGCAAGTCCATGATTCCAGTTGAAAAAAAATATATATATTTATTCTTGTGAATAACAGACTATTTCCATTTATTTATGTTTGGTACTAGTTTACTTCTGATGATAGGCTTCACTGCACACCTTGTGGAGTCTCTTTCCACATTTTGTGCACTGCAGTCGTGTGTTCTTCATACAGAGGCAGCATCTACCTTGAGTGCATGAGTCCAGAATGTGATTCACTCCGTCGTACCTCACTGCTTTTGCTGGCTGTACGGAGGGTCCTCCAAGTCTCTTCCTGTGTTCTTGAACCTTTACCATTGCTCGAGCAATTTCTCTCCTGAACATTATATGTGACATACCTGCCGATCCACCAATATATTGGTAGAATCTGAAAGCAGCCACCACTGCCAGATTTAGCATGTTTGAGAAAATGTTCCACCACCATTTCTTTGAACGCAAACACGGCCTGTAAGAGGACAACATTCTGTCACACACATCAACGCCTCCCATTCCCTTGTTGTACAATGTACATGTGAATGAGATGTGGCTGCTCAACTGCTTTCTTGTTCTCTTTCCTCACACGTCGTTCTACTTTGTGAATTGGATTTACACCATAGTAGTTGCTGGCAACTGTCACACTAGAGTTGTCATTCCATTTGACACACAATACTGTACCATCTGATTTGTAGTCAAAATAGCCTCGTTCTTTTTTTTCAACTTCTTTCTTTGAGGGGAGAGGACACTTGCCTGTTCTGTTATCTCGAACAGTTCCACAGGCTCGAAACCCTTTTGCAGTGAGTTCTGTCAGTAATCCATGGCTTGTGAAGAAATTGTCAAAGAACACTACATGGTGGTCAGGACTTTCAACTGGCTGCAACATTGACATCACGACATGTGACCCCAGTTGTCGAGTCTTCGAGTCACCCTCTATGCCACAATAGATGGAAAAATTGTATGGATATCCATGTACTCCACATAGCATCCACATTTTATAGCCAAATCTTATTGGTTTGTTCCTTATGAACTGCTTAGCAGAGTGATGACCATGATACGGAATCATAGATTCATCAATGCTTAGTAGTTCATGAAAAACACCAAACTTTTGGCAGTTACTTCTTATCATTTCAAGTAAGGGCAAGACCTTGGCCATCTTTGAGCCTGCTAGATTTGAGTTATCAGCAAGGTGCAGGTACCTTTTGATGGTACGGAATCTGTCCCTGCTCATTGTTTTGGCAAATACAGGTGCTACCAAATCTTCACTTGTGGACCAATAATCATTTTCAGATGGCAGACTGTGGTATCCACTTATAAGCAATAGGCCTAGGAATTTACGTATTACCGAATGATAGCAGGGACAGGGACAGTGGCCTTATATATTGCACGGTTGTATTAGGCTACTGCAGGATCCAACGTGTCTCAGTCTTCATACGTTACCTCTTAGAAGCACATAGATTTACGTAAGACAACATGCCAACGTTCCCATTTTGGGAACATATAAATTTTCTTCTTATGAATCGCAAACCAGAAATAATTTCATCATTCTGATTGTCTCATCTAAAAAATTAGTGTCTGACGAAAGATGAAACAATGTATTGCAATCATTGGACGGGAAATCTGAGCAATGGTGAAATTCAGGAGAAAAACACTCAAGATAACTAAAATGGCAATTTTGAAATATTAAAAAAATATATTAATTTCTTGATTGCATACAGTACAACCATATATATTACATAATCAACATCAGCCAAACCATTTTAGTGCTCATTGAGAGCAATGAAATAATTAGGTTTCTTTTGGTGAATATTTACTCCCATGTTCCCAAAATGGGAACGTTGGCGCTTAAAGGGTTAATGGGCCAAATATTTAGAATTAGTATATAATGTATTGTGTACTTGTAAGTGTATCTTTAAGTACTGATGACGAGGTCGCTGTGCGACTGGTACAGGATAACCTAGATGGGCCCTGGTGGCCCTTTGCTATCCTATTATTCATGTTATGTTATGTTATGTTATGGAGGAAAGATAAGTTACAAAGCTGCAGCATATCTTGCACTTCCTGTTCGTCTGCCATCTTTATTGTTGTCATCTGTCAACTGGTGACTGGTCACGTGATCGAAGGTCTAGCAAGCCCGTTTTCCATTGTCCCAGGTTCTGCTTAAGCCTGCCTTAATACCATTAACCTGACTGGAAATGAAGGATTTTTTTTTACATAAATAACTACTCCTCCACCTATCCTACCAATTCTCTGGTGTAAATACATAATGTATCCATCTACTTCATATTCTTTCCTATTTTCCCTAAACTTTTCCTCATTTACCCATGCCTCTGTGACACATACAACATCTAAGTCCTCCTCAACTATATAACTAGATAACTCGTCCTTCTTGTTCCTAAGACTCCTGGCATTTACATAAAAAACATTTAAGTCCTGCTAACTTCCTAGATGCTGTCTCCTTATTTGGAATCCTAATCTTATTCTCTCCTATTTGCACTTGGAAATCTTTCCTAACCTTTTACTATCTCTGTTTATCCTATCTAATTTATGTCTAACATCTTTCTTCTGGAATGCATTTGTTACCTCACCCCCTACACTCCATCCCAACTCCCCCCTCCAGACATCCACTCAGCACATCCACACCCTTCCTACTCAGATGCACACCATCCCTAGCATACAAATCCCTTCGCCCATAGAACCTATCCCATACATCCACAAAGCTGACACCCACATCCTTACACATCCCTTTTACCCGTTCATTCACACCAATGGCTCTAGACAACCATTCCCTGCTAACATACACACGAGGCAAGATTCCTGACACTACACACCTCCTACCACTCTCCCTTATCTTGCCTAACATTTCCCGAAATCTTGCCACTAACTCCGCCGACCCACCTGCTCTGACATCGTTCCCACCTACGTGCAAAACTACTACACCCTCCCTCTCCATCCCCCCAACCCTCTTCTGCACCTCCTCACTCACTGCCTTCACACCTGCACCAGGCATACACACGTTCGTCCTCCTATCCCTGTCTTTCCCACAGAAAGTGCTATCTAAGAACCTAACCCTTTACTACAATCTTAAAAATATTCCACATATCCTGTGCAGTTTTATTTCCAAAACTATCTTCCCAGTTTACCTCTCCTAATAACTGACGTAACCTACCATAATTGCCTTTCTGATAGTTTGGGACTCTAGTCTTATTCACTATATTATCCCTACTGGAATTAATGATAAATCTAATTATATGATGGTCACTGATTGCTAAAGTCTCTCCTACCTCAACTTCCTTTAAACAATGCTCAATATTTGTTAGTACTGTCTAAAACCTTCCTCCCCCTAGTAGGTTTATCTACCATCTGCACTAAATAGTTATCCTGAAAACTTTCCATAAACTTATTTTCACTAGCATCTCCTACCATCCTCTCCCAGTTTACTGACTTAAGATTAAAATCCCCTAAGATAATTGTCTGACTAGTACACCCCCTATTTATCTCATCTACCATAAGGTTGTCTACATCTGCTGACTGGTTAGGTGGTCTATAAAAAGCTCCTACTCTAATAACCTTACTTTTGTTTACTCTAACATCCAGCCATAAGGACTCTACTCTGTTATCTACCTTAAGGGTAGTATTTGGGAGCATTTGAATGAGAATAGATTAATTAGAGATACCCAACATGGCTTTAGATCAGGGAGGTCCTGTCTTACAAATTTGCTCGATATCTTAGAATATATTACCAAAAACGGAGGGCACATACAACACGTCCACTCGCCACCGCAGCTACTAGCGATGGTTCCATCGCTAAATCAGTATTCCAGGAAGGGAAGGTCAGTGTGCCTGAGACAAATAACATAATTGCAGCGCCGGAATCTGCCACACCTAGAACCGACTTCATAAATGGGACCGCGACTGTAGAGTCTAGACTCTAGAGCAGGAGTTCTCAACCTTTTTAATGTTAGGTATCCCTCGAAGCCTTTCAGTATTGATCACGTACCCCTTACCCACAATGCAGGAAGGGTAACAATAAATGCATGGGTTATTGACTTAGTTTATCAAGTTTAAATTGTGTTATATATGTGGAGCAGACACAATTTTTAATTAATGTTAGTATGTTTCTATGAGGTAGTGTCGATAGGAACTGGTACCTCACAGGGAGACACTATGTGACTAATATGCAATGCATTTACCAAAAAGGAACTATATCAGACAATTTTCGATCATTATGGCAGTGAACTAGTGTTGCTTGTAGCTAGTTGCAACTTGTAACTAGTAACAGTGATGAATAAGTCACTGTGTGTGTGAATAACATTTAAAATAATAAATCAGAACAAATATTATAGGTTTGCAAAGTTATGTGGAAACTGTAATCCAAGAGAGCTTTCTCTCAAGTGATATAACTCCAAGAGTTTCCTTGTTAACGTTGTTAATGTGTCCTGGTACTAGTGAAGGACACATTGTATACTACAAAGAAATTTGCTGCTATTCAAAACTGAAGCATTTTGAAAAACTTGCCATGTACCCCCAAAATTCCTCTCACGTACTCTTGGAGGTACGCGTACCCCAGGTTGAGAACCCCTGCTAAGAGGAACATAATTACTGTACGATGATATTTGTTGATTCCGAGTGGAGTGGTAGTTGTTGATGGTAGTGGTGATTAGGTATTCATTTATTACCTTTCTTCTTATTTTTATACAGCAATCTTTTCTTCATGTATTCCATCATTACTCTTTATTTATAAAAGAAATGACAACCCTTGTATGGAATGTTGCTTCAATGTTTTGTCGATAAACAAAGTAACTGTGTGTGTGTGTGTGTGTGTGTGTGTGTGTGTGTGTGTGTGTGTGTATGTGTGTGTGTGTGTGTGTGTGTGTGTGTGTGTGTGTGTGTGTGTGTGTGTGTGTGTGTTATTCACTACGGTCGTCTGCTGGTCATCCAGCCAGAATTTCCCCTTGTTTTGTTGTTTTTTTAAATGTTTATAGGTTCGCTATTTTTTAATTATTATTATCATTATTATATTTTAGTGGTAGTGGTCTTTAATGCTGGGTTGAACTTGAGGTGGCCACCGCCTTAACACAAGGGGACTCATATTGCATTTGTTGTTCGTCCAATTGCTTTGAAATATTTGATATGTTATTTGCTGGTGTACAGATGTGCAATTATGTAAACTTCATCAAATTTGGGTATATATAAGGAGAGACTCAAACAAAACGTGTTTTTCGTTTTTAATTTCACACTTATTTTTCAGTTAATTGCTTTGAAATAAATGACCATAGAGACTCTCTTCAAGTATTTACGTTTTGTTGGAATTATTTAAAAGAAATTCTGAAAATCTAATTCCAACAAAAGTTAAATTTTTGTTGTGGTTTAAAATGATACCTAATTAAATAAAATTAAAGTCTATTCGAGCTTTTACCATTTTATTTTTTTGAAGCCTAAAAAAACACTCTTCGAGATAAGAGCTCCTAATTTTTTTTTTTGTCATTTCCTCCCTGTCCTACCGTTTGTGTTCATCTTGTTTTGTGTATCAAACTTACATTTTCTATTACATTATCTTGGTGGGTCACTGCTTAAAAACGGAAAGTTGTAATTACTGTATATGAGATTCACTGATAAATAAAGCACAATGTTCGGAAATTGTATTAAGTTATGAGGATATTGTGGACGACGTTGGGATAGAATTTGTTAAAGAGAACCGTTGAAGTAATTCTGATGTAAGAACATATAGATGAAGAGAGAAAGTTGGAATTATTGTACATGAGACAATTATGTTTAGTGATGAGTTGCTTTGTTGCATTCGTATATATACGAAATTGGAATGATTTTATGTATGATTATAAAAGGAACTGTAATGATTTGAAATGGAGAAAGCGACAGAAGGAATTGTGATTGTCATTTGCCAACGCAGTATCGAACACCTTATGTATAAATATTATTTTTCATCAATTAAAAAAAGAAAACTCCTTGTATATTTATAACAAGTAGCCAGAGAATTTGTGCAATGTCGTGCAACAGCGCGAATCACGACACAAATGCATATCATGCATATTTATTTTTTCTCTTTCTTCTTTCACTTGTCATTATTGCATAAAATATGCACGCACACAATTGTATATATTTCCACATAAATTGTCCTTCAAGTAGTATGTATCTGGTTAGATTTGGATAGTCTCTTACAATATTGTGAATAAAATAAGGTGTTCAGAGCGTCTTTTAAGTTGCTTTCCCTTAAGATAATTCAATATCGCTGTCACTAATTCTGCACAACAACGACAAAGAAGTTCGCCAAAAGTGCTTAACGTATGAAGTTTTCACATATGATTGTGTATATAAAGTGGTCTGAGCCACTACACAGAGGTGGTCACGGTAACGATCAGTCTAAAGCATGGAGGCCAACTGTGGTGTGGTGTATCCAGATGGTGAATCAGCGTCCCACGGGGCTAACCTCAAGGACACCAGTAAAGATACAACAACTTGCTGGCTGGTGTTATTACATATATTTATCACAATAAACAATACAGTTTATTGCGAACCTCCACATGGTGTACTGAGCACCAACCCACACACACACACACACACACACGATATACACTGCCCTAGTTTTCCAGTGGCACCCAAGCTGTAGCACCCCTGAAACCCTCTCTGGGTCTATCTGAAGTGGGTCAAATTGATCTCAACTTCAGTAAATAAGCCGTGTCCACACTATCGAGCATGCTCGACGGGCAAACAGTGACACCAGATCACAATAGGTAGTGAGAATGAGGGTTGATGACGTTAGAAGCGGGAAAACCACAGGCAGGGATCTGGCAACAAACAGTGCTACTAGATTGTAGTTTAGCCCACAATATCTACTCCTTCACCGGGCAAAGACTGACGGGCAAAGTTGTAAAGTGATGAGTGGTGTCAAATACAGGTTCATGGTTCAGTTTCACTCTGACCCTTCTGAAGAGTGGAGTGCAGGACCTGTCTCACCATGCCGAACACCGTCGAGAGGAAGGAAATAGCCTGTGTGGGATAATTCTTGGCGTGTGTATGAAAAAAGCAAAAACAAGCCAGAGCTCAGAGGCGTGTGTAGTAGTACGGTGCAATTAGTCCAAAGAATGGCCTAACCCCAACATCCAAAGTAAAAGTTTCTCTCCGACTCCAAATTGTTCAATACAGTCCACGTAATGTTTGGTAAAAGTTACATAATTTTGAGCGTCGGGTTTGGGGGGAGGGGAGGGAGAAGTTGCCAAATTAGTAGTTTTTATAATTTTTTTTCTGAAATATTTCAAAAACTAAGCTGTTTAGCGCAAAACATGTCATATACAAAATTACCCTACATTAAATTGCGAACAAAAATGGTCTAATGCATAATTTTGCTAAAGTGAACGGTTCCAGAGTTACGGAGGGTCTAAAAGTAGAAATTTTTCGTATTTGTTTTTTTTGAAAAAAAAAAAAAAAAAAAATGACATTATCACTATTGAAAATAATTACTTTTATACAGGATTATGTTTTGTAAATGCAAATTTTAAAATATACAAAATTTTTAATTTAAAAAATAAAAAAAAAATTAATTGAAATTTTAAAATTTCAAAATAAAAAAAATTTAAAATGAAAATTTTAAAATATAAAAAAATATCTGTATAATAATCATATATTTAATCATGATATTTTGAAAACTGCAGCTTTTGCAGGTTTTCCTTTAGAAAATAGGCATATTTGGCTGTATATTGCAACCATATTTTATTAATATTTTTGAATTTCAGTCCTCTCCAAAAATAACACCCTCCTCTTCTGTATCTTCGTCTATGCTGTTCATGTCCCTGTTATCACATTTTAGACCTGAGCAATTATCGCATATGCTTGAGCAGTTTAGACTACTCTTTCTGCACTCGCAGTTACGGACGCATTCGTCTTTGCAAGCGCACACTATGAGTTAAAGTAAGTCCTGGGGAGCTGCAGGACGTGCTGTTGTAATTGGTCTCAAGTGTTCGCCAATTTTCTTCCACTCCCACTCGAGCGGATTCTTCTTCTCATTCAGCCACTGCTGCACCTGGTGGTAGGTTCTAAATGAATGCTGCCTGGCAGCTGTTGAAGTGTGGGGGGAAGTCCAGCCAAGTTGAACAATGAATGTATAGGGTGCTTTGCAATAGCCTTCAATTAACACAGTTAACGAAAACTATCTAGATCTTCAGTGCTCTTGTCTCCAAACATCGCAAGAAAGAAATGCTTTCCAGCGTCAGCCACTGCACTGGGGTCTGCTTTGGGGTCACTGAAGACTAGAAGTTTCGCACGAAGAGCGTCGTTGGCTTTCACTTTCCTATACGGTGTAATTTTCCCCTTCTTGTAGATAGCTGATAAAGTGTCACATCCTGTGAAGGCGTATATTGCTAAGAGTACACCTTTCATATCCCCAATGCTTCGCTGAATGTCAGAAATAGTGTAAACTTTTTCCTGCTGATTGCCTTTCTTTGGTACCACCATTTTCAATTTGTTCTCTGAGGGTGCGTGGACACACTTCAGCAGCTGCCAGGCAGCATTCATTTAGAACCTACCACCAGGTGCAGCAGTGGCTGAATGAGAAGAAGAATGCGCTCGAGTGGGGGTGGAAGAAAATTGGCGAACACTTGAGACCAATTACAACAGCACGTCCTGCAGCTCCCCAGGACTTACTTTCCCTCATAGTGTGCGCTTGCAAAGACGAATGCGTCCGTAACTGCGAGTGCAGAAAGAGTAGTCTAAACTGCTCAAGCATATGCGATAATTGCTCAGGTCTAAAATGTGATAACAGGGACATGAACATCATAGACGAAGATACAGAAGAGGAGGGTGCTATTTTTGGAGAGGATTGAAATTCAAAAATATTAATAAAATATGGTTGCAATATACAGCCAAATATGCCTATTTTCTAAAGGAAAACCTGCAAAAGCTGCATTTTTCAAAATATCATGATTAAATATATGATTATTATACAGATATTTTTTTTATATTTCAAAATTTGCATTTCAAATTTTTTTATTTTAAAATGTAAAAATTTAAAAATTAAAAATTTAAATTTTTTAATTCTTTAAAATTCAAAATTTTGTATATTTTAAGATTTGCATTTACAAAACATAATCCTGTATAAAAGTAATTATTTTCAATAGGGATAATGTCATATTTTTTTTTTCAAAATAAACTAAAATACGAAAAATTTCTACTTTTAGACCCTCCGTAACTCTGGAACCGTTCACTTTAGCAAAATTATGCATTAGACCATTTTTGTTCGCAATTTAATGTAAGGTAATTTTGTATATGACACTTTTTGCGGTAAACAGCTTAGTTTTCGAAATATTTAAAAAAAACTGATAAAAACTACTAATTTAGCAACTTCTCCCCCTCTCCCCCCAAACCCGACGCTCAAAATGGTGTAACTTTTTACCAAAACATTACGTGGACTGTATTGAACAATTTGGAGTCGGAGAGAAACTTTTACTTTGGATGTTGAGGTTTAGGTCTAATTGCACCGTACTATAGTGCAAGGACTGGTTGAGAAGAGAAAAGTTGGGAAGTCATGCAACTATATATCGCGAACTCCACGACAAACCTGAAGATGGTTTTATTCAGTATATAAGAATGGATGTAAATAGTTTCCACACACTCCTAGCAAAAGTGAAACCATACATAACAAAACAAGATACCCACTTGAGGCAAAGCATATGTGCAAACTCACTCACAGACAGTTGCCCGCTCGTTTGCCCGCAGTCTCCTCGCTTCTGCCGTCACTTTCGTGCCTGCCACTCACCCTCCTTGCTTAGTATTGAAACGGGATCTGGTATCACTTTTTGCCCGTCGAGCATGCTTGATAGTGTGGACAGGGCTTTAAGATCGGTAACCTACCACTAACGCGGGCCATCGGTACTGTAGGAGTAGAAAACCCACGCGCATTGAAACCTCTCTACTGACAAACACAAAATAATAGTAGCTTTTGTACGCACATCGCCAGTGTTTTGCAGTTACACACTCGTATTTGTACGGGCTCTTCCCTTAGGTCAGTATTTTCAAACCTTTTCCGACCATAGCATCCCCTGTTGTCATGTCTAAGCAGTCCAGCACCCCTTACTAATATCTTGTTATTAGAAGGGTAAAAGAAAGTGGAGTGTGTGCATCACTTCCCAGCACCCCTTATTGATTTCAGCACACCCAAGGGGTGCTAGCACCCCAGGTTGGGAAACGCTCCTCTAGGTGCACTATACCTGGTGAGAGGGAGGATTCCAGCTTGGTAACTAACCAGAAGGTAAATGTGGACTGAAGGAAGTCAGCTGGGGGATTGGCGGACTGGTGTTCAGATTCTTGCCATCTCAAGAAGTAACTAAGCTGCTACCTTGCGGCGATAGAGACGTTAGGCGCTCGGAGTTGGAAAAGGAATCCAAGAGTAAGTTCAAAATGCTTCATGGGGTCATTAAGTACTGTTTGGGTCGTTACATAGCTACCCTCTCTGGGGAAAGCATTTTAACTAGTCTTGGATTTTACAATTTTTACATTTACTAATTCTTCCTCAACTCAAGGTTTTAATTTAAACTTTAAACGAAACTCCCACGTGTCCGTGCTCTGAATATGAATAACTCTAGCCCACAAATCTTTTCACTGGCAATCTGACAGTGTACACTGTTACATTCACCGGTTAAACGGGTAAGATTGGCATCGGGGAGCCGGTGAACAATAACAATAAAAAAAAAAACACTGCAGGTTCAACTGGTGAGGATATGCAAAGGGGGGCACTTAAGAAGCTATTTAATACCCCAATAACAATGAAACTGACACACATATATAGATATAACATGAAACACATGAAACTGACATACACATATACATATAACACATAAACAAATACAGCAATAAAGAACCCTACTTAATACCTAACAATAATACTAATCCTATATGGAAGCAATGTGGAAAAAACGGGACTTATGAGGAGTCGCAGTGGTGAAGTGCTGGGTGAGGTAGATCCCACGGTAGTCCAAGAGGCGTTGTGTTCACTGGTTGAGGCCTTGACCTCGACTGCCTTCCAGAAAGCAGGGAGCTTGCTTAACACTTCCGCTTGAGTCGAATGGGGCCACGTGAATCCAACTTCGGGACAGTAGCGGGCTTCATGAGACGGTGACGTGGAGGGTTCATGAGACGGTGACGTGGAAGGTTCATGAGACGGTGACGTGGAAGGGGAGGTGGAGAAATGGCGAACGAGGTAGCAAGCGGAGGAGGGGATGGTAGTGGAGTATGTTACGGGCGGGCCGTAACATTTCCTCCCCCCTAAGACCTCCGTAATGGGCTCATGAAGGTGGTGAGACGGGAGATCTTGATAAGGCGTCGGCGATGATGTTGTCCACCCCCTTGATATGGTGGATTTCCAAGTTGAAGGGTTGAGTTAACAAGGCCCACCTAAGAATGCGTTGGTTTCGGTTCTTCATGGCGTGAAGGAAGGCCAGAGGGTTGTGATCAGTGAAGACCTTCGTAGTTTGAGGACCAGGATGAAGGTAGCACTCAAAACGTTGGAGCGCCAGGACGAGTGCCAGAGCCTCCTTCTCGATGGTGGAGTAGTTGAGTTGGTGTTTCTTCAGCTTGGCGGAGTGATAGGCGATGGGATGGAGGATGCCGCTTGTGGGGTCCGCTTGTAGGAGGACAGGACCCACTCCAATTCCACTTGCGTCCACTGGTAGATGGAAGGGGCGGGAGTTATCTGGCGTCCAGACCACTGGCTCCGAGGAGAGGAACGCCTTGAGATGTTGGAAGGCTTGGTCACAGGTCGGGGTCCAATGGAAGGGGACGGAAGTGCTAATAAGGTCCGTCAGGGGGGCGGCCAGGGTGGAGAAGTTCCTACAGAATCGTCTGTAGAAACCAGCCATTCCCAAGAACCTCATGAGAGCTTTCCTGGTGGTAGGGACAGGGAAGCCAAGGTTGGCCTCCACGTTAGCTCTCTTGGGGCGAACCTTGCCATTTCCCACCACATGTCCCAGGTAGACTACCGTAGACTTCCCGAAGGTGGACTTGGCCAGGTTGATTGTAAGATCGGCTTCCTGCAACCGACCCATCAGCCTCCGGAGACGGGTCAGATGTGTCACCCAGTCGTCCGAAGTCACCACCAGGCCGTCCAGATAGGCAGATGTTCCCTCCAAGTCCTGGGTGATGTAATTTATAGCCCTCTGGAAGGTGGCGGGAGCATTAGACAAGCCGAAGGGCATCACTGTGTATTGCTATAGCCCGAAGGGGGTGATGAAGGCGGATATTATTCGGGCCTTGTCCGAGAGGGGAATCTGGTAGTAACCTTTAAGTAAATCTATAGTGGTTACAAATTTGGCTACTCCTATGCTATCTATAAGGTCCTCTATCAAGGGCAATGGGTAGAAGTCTGGTACCGTCACTTTATTTAATTTCCTGTAGTCGGTGCAAAATCGACTGCTACCATCTGGCTTAGATGTTAACAGGCAGGGAGAAGCCCAGGGGGATATACTAGGTTCTGCAAGGTGATGACAGAGCAGATAATCTACCTCTTTTTTCATCAAGTCTCTTTTAATGGTTGAAATGCAATAGGCTGGTTGTCTTATAGGCTTGATGTCATTAGATATTAATGTTATATCATGTTGGATAGTAGTACAAAGTCCTGGAAGGTCACCTGTGATATCTGAAAAGTCTAGCAATTGTCAGATGCCCACATCATAAGTGAAATATGAAAAATATAAGGAACAAGAAATAAAGATATATGGATGTATGGTAGTTCGCCAGCATGCGGTGTGTAGCCGTATCCAGCCATAAAAGAGATTAGGAAGGGCAGGAAGGTCAAAAGGAAACATTTAATGACCCAGGCCAGTTGACCCAGGGCAGCCCGGGCAGATATATATAGCCCAGGTCAGGTAAACATTCTGTGGTGTTGTTGTCGTTCTGGGATGTTGTTCATACCACACGTGGAGTTCACGTGAGCTTGTACTTGATTGGTGAACGGTACATTCTGTGTGGGTCAAGACACGCCCCCAAAAGTTCCTGAAGGGAAATTGTAGAGGATTGGAGCAGAGAGAGAGAGAAGAGAGGAAGCAGAGAGGACAGCCGCGGCTCTAAGCGGACCACCCTCGGCTACATAGCTGAGGGCGGCGTTTTGTACTTCATATATAACCAGTAAGTGGAACTATAAGTTGCAATGCAGTCTTTTGAGGTAAATTAGAATGGAGGAGGAATCGTGATAGGAGGTTTAGGTATTATGTGGTATTAGTTTATTATGGTTTATGTGTTTGTACTTTGGTTCATAATGACGTCGTTATATAATTGCGTTTTCATCTATGAGTAAGGGAATTTGTATACGGCTACCTACGTATGTGCATGTGTGTTACTCTGACGAATAAGTTACATAACATATTTACTAGTGTGTAATTGTGTACGAAGTTAACGTGGTTCCATGTATGGGTACCAAGAGAAAGAGATTACTTGTGGGAAGTCACTTGTGTGGAAATATCAATATTTGTCATTATATTTCGGTAGTGTTACGTTGTCATTTTTGTTGAACGGAGTCAGGTAATTATATGTGTATGGTAATATATTTGGTGGTACGTCACGTGGTTGCTTGCATTCATGTACCAAGTAAAGGTCATTCTTATATACGGGTAGCTGGGGAAAAAGGGGGTAATATTGTAAGTACTACATATGAGATTTACTGATAAATAAAGCACCGTGTTCAGATGTTGTAATACGTTATGAAGATATAGTGGATGATGTTTGAAGTGAAATCCATTTTGATGCGAGAATATGTACGAGATTAATGTAATTCTTAAGGATGTTTGTAAGAGAAATTGTAGTAATTGCAGTGGAGAAGGCAACAGAAAGTGTTGTGATTGTTACTTGTCGGCGCCGTATCGAACACCTTATGTATGGATATTATTTTTGTTAATTAAAGATAGAAAAAACCTTTGACTATTTATAGCCAGTAGCTAGAGAATTTGTGCAACGTCGTGCAACAGCTCGGATCACGACATGGTGGCAGCTGTGGGATGTAAATGTTGCACAATTGTTGCATTGCAAAAAAAAAAAAAAAAAAAAAAAATTATTGCCAAATGTTGCAAATTGTAATCTTGGAATTGGCGCAAGGGACAGTCATAGTGATGGAAGATTAAAGTAAATTGGTTGAAAGTGCACTAAGTAGCTGTTGTCAACATCAGAAGTGGCATGGTTATTATAATATGAATGAATATCATTATCACTATCTCGTCTGAAGCTGAGTCGCCCGTGACGATCATAAGTTTTGTGTAAAACCCGTAGATTTTATTTGGTAATTAATTTCGATATTCATTACAGATCATGTTTCGTGTACCTGGTTATTCTTTAAATAGGATGTTTTAAGAATATATTTTGATATGATGATATCCGAGTAATATGTTGTACGGTTACCTGTCGCTTGTTTCACCTAAGCCTTTACAAATCAAGGGGTAAACGAGGAGTCTTATTAGCGGGAGAGAAATGCGACAAAATATGAGATATAAAGAGTTTTGAATAAATTATTTAAGGTTCGTCTACATTATAATATGTGTATCATAAAGTAGTCAATGGAGTAACGATAACTGAGTGTCAAGGGCATAAATATTACGGATATGCGGCAAAATTCACAAAGGTAGACGAATTTGTTGTCGTCATGTGAAGGGAAACTTATCATATATAAGAGACGTGATATATAAGGATAATTTTTTTTTCAAACGAGTGTCGACTGTCAGAGGAAAATAGCAAAGGGTGTAAGCATATATTGTGGTTTATAGCAGGAAAATATGAAGTACTGAGTAAGACGATTTTAATTGCCCCATAGCGATAGATACGAATAAAAAATGTGTAAATTATATCATGTTTGGGAGTTCGTCGGATTATAGATAAAAGAATATTGAAGGTTCAGATGAAAGATATGGAACAAAAAGTGAGTGTCAAGTAAAAGAAGGGATATTGTGTGTAGTTGATGCGAGGAAATTTTTCTGTGAGAATAGTATATGGGGATGAAGATATAGTATGAGGGAATAGTAGAAACACAGTAGAAATATGATTAAGATATACATC
Organism: Portunus trituberculatus; assembly: GCF_017591435.1. Taxonomy (NCBI): domain Eukaryota; kingdom Metazoa; phylum Arthropoda; class Malacostraca; order Decapoda; family Portunidae; genus Portunus; species Portunus trituberculatus. The sequence continues at coordinate 5,526,824 of NC_059280.1, forward strand.
ACTGCGGTTAAGGTTTGAGGCAAATATCAATATCAGAAGTATAGAAAATAAAGAAGAAATATGACTGACATATGAGGTAAGGATTAAAATGGGATATCTATGTAAAGAAGTTAATAGAGGAAATGGAAATAACTGGAGAGTGTTAATATTGAAGAGAATCAAGAGCAGAGAATGCCATTTTGTTAGTTACATATTGATCGTACGTGTATTGTGAGCCTCTTAGAATAATGGAAGATATATGAAAATAGTTAAGGAGAAAAAGAAACGGTGAGTTGCGAGTCAATTTTATGAAATGATGGCAGGATATAAAGATGAATTAATGTATAAATATATTATGTTGAGTTGAGGATGCTACCACGTGCTGGGTAGTAGTTGAGTTGAGTAGGTAACACTGTTGTAACAGTGCTAGTTCATGCAATTGAAGGTTGCTGGCTAGATCCTAGTTCACCTTACAGTTTCTTTTCTCACCACCTTAAGGTTACTTGCCACACCTCATTTCTCTTCTCTCTCAGTGGGTTAATTGAATATAAAGTAGTGGAGATTTTAAGCGATAAGGTGATAAATGAACCAAAATATATATTAAATGTTCAAGTACATGCGTAAGGCAAGGCCAACCTTCAATTGTTCACTTAAGAAGACGATTGTTGTTGTAAGGTCATGTTGGATAACATCATATTAGTGCCCGAAGTTATAAGTACAAAAATTATATGTGAGTTGTAGTATATGTAGCTAACTGGTTAAGGTTGCAGTGAGGATTTTCATTATATTAGAAAAGGTTGCAGTGATGATATTGATTATATTAGAAAGCGATGAGGATATTCATTATATTAGAAAAGGTTGCGGTGAGGATATTGATTATATTAGAAAAGGTTGCAGTGAGGATATTGATTATATTAGAAAGCGATGAGGATGTTCATTATATCAGGGCTGCGTTCCGTTGGAAGTTAGCACGCTGCCCCCCCCGCAACCCCCAACGGAACGCAAGGGAACGCGCAAGCCATACGGGTATTGTTGACAAAGATGGCCGTCCAAGCTGCTCTCCTCCTCCTCGCTCAAGAGCTCGCAGAAGACCCTCTGTTGGACGCTGCAGAGCTCCTCTTAGCACGAGAGGAGGAAATATTGCTGAGGCAAGAGGAAGAGGGAGAAGAGAGGTTGCCAAGGCAAGGAGAAGAGGGAGATGATAGGCCGCCAAGTCCTGTGCGGGTCAAGGACTATGCAGAGATGATAGTGCCTCTTTACTCCGGGAAAAACTTCAAGAAACACTTTCGAATGCAAAGGGAAACTGTCCCTGCAGCCACAGGTGCTGGAGGGGCCTCTGCAGCAGCTACCATGGCGGTAGAGGCTGTCTCTTCTGCCTCAGAGGCTGTGGGAAGAAATGCGACACATATAACACCGTCTTGTATTGCTATAAATACTAATATTTTCGTCATATTGCGTTATTCCAGCATTCCACAAGGGATAACAGTCTTACCACATTGTTTTTTATGTTCTGTGACGTCGCATAAGCTGTCAAAATAGCATTTACATCCCCCACACTGAAAATATAGTGGTGAAGCGGCGGACGTCTGCGGTTCGTTGATAAACAATAGTTGCCAGACACCGCCAAGCATTCACCTCCGAGGAGCACAAGGTCCCGCACGCTCCTGCAAGGCGAGCCGTATGCTGGTCCCCCCCGATCCGGGGGAAGTATGCCATACTGTACGCCATACGGTCCCCAACGGAACGCGGCCCAGAAAAGGTTGCGGTGAGGATATTGAGTAAATTATAAAAGGTTGCGGTGAGGATACAGGAAAAGGTGCATATGCATATATACGTCTGTGTAGGTCATGACTATATTGGGCAAATATTATTATTGAGATAGCGACTTGATAAAATAAGATGAAGATATTGTGAACATATACAAAGGTAAAGTGGTTATACATGTTCCGAAGGCAGAAAACTGGCGACAATGATATTGATATTAGATTAATATGCAGGCATTTGAAGGTTTTCTTGTTGATGAGGACGAAGATATATGACTAACATGGAAGTTAAGGTGTCTCTATATAATTTGGAGGGATATATGGCGATCTGGAAGATTTTGTAGAGATTATGATACATGTATAGTAATGAGTGTTAATGAGTGCCTTTATCTGTGATTTTGACGATCTATGTGAAATAAGGGGTATATCTATGGGATTGATAATAGATACAATGTGGGATGTCGCATTTAACACATAACACAGAACATTTGGTTACAAGTCTGAGTTGAGCTATTGTGATATCGTAGGAAATCATCAGTGGTTTCAGTAGCATTCACTTGATTAAATGACATTTAAGGAAAGATTTAAAGTTAATACAAGGATATGTAGCGGTAAATAGTTAACGACGATAATGAGGAAAGAAGAGTTATTGATGGGGTATCAAGCGAATAATATATTGAAGGACATTACTCCCCATCTTGTCGTTAGCTATATGGTAAGGCTTGAAGGTGAAACAAGACGAAAATATATTAAAGAAATACGATATGGATGTTGAATATCAAGAGATTAAGATGGACATTATATAATACGATGTAGTTAGGAAAACACTGATATGAAAGGAGGACAAGTTGAAACTAAATAATGAAGTAAATATTAATGTTTAACCTGTGGAATACATGGTGTGGTTCTTGTCTGTGTGCTGGTGATGATACAGAACGGTAATGGTTGAGTATTTTAACAGAAAGCTAATATTTTTTTTGTATTTTGACAAAGAACAATAACCTTGGTTATGATTTTCGAGTATAGTGTGTATATTACATATAAAGATAAATATCGTGACTTAAGGTGAGAAATAACAGCGTATTCCTTACACGGCAACTCAGAATCAGATTTATTTCTTGGTGTGGTAATATTTTCACAGGTGATGGATTTTCCAGTTTCAAGTGCTTATATCAACATATTACGTGGATCTTAGAGCAACTACTTCTTATTGCAAGATTAATGCAATCTATATATCAGTACTTCTGAATCCACTGCATCAGTTCATTTTCGACATCGTGATATTAGTGCATGCTTACGGGATGCAATAATTTTCCTTGTATTTTCTGTTATCTTGTATGAGACGTCACCTTTATCTGAGATAATGGGATAGTCATTCCTCCATATCTATGTATACACTTAGAAGTTTCACCATATAATATGCTTTTAATAGTGATGTATTATGACTGCATTGCATACTTGAGTTCCAACTTACTTCTATTGAGAAATTCTGACGACACCTGAACGATGTCTACAGATGCTCTCCCTTGATTGTTTCTGTATCTTGTAAGATGTTGATATATATCCTCTGAATAATATTGATATAATTTGGGATAATGAGCTGATTTCTTTTTACAATCTATGATATGATATACACTCCTAGTTATGAACATATATATGCATAATACTATGATAAAATGTTGACATATCTTCTCTGAATAACATAGGTATAATTTGAGATTGTGAGTTGATTTTATATGATTAATGCTGTATTTATACTACCTAATAATATATTTTCCTCCTAGTTATAGAAATTATATGCATTTGGCGAGAATCTGGTCGGCTTACCACCCGCGCCCCCCAAAACTTTCCCCAAAGGAAGACCTAACATTAGATGGTGAACCACGACCTCTACTACCCAGGGATCCCATCAACAAAGCAAAGGCATCAGCCACTTTAGCGGCAGACATAAGATCACTCTCTCCCCGTTCTTTCACATGCCTCAGAATATTAAAGGGTAACTTGTTCTTCCATTCTTCCAGGACCATTAGATTGAGCAACTCCGAAAAGGTGGTAATGTTAAGGGCGGCTAACCATTTCTTAAATTGTCTTAGTTTCTCACTAGCAAATTCAACATAGGTGTGAGAGTCTGGTTTCACATACTTTCGGAACTGTTGTCTGTATCCGTCAGAAGTGATAGAGTAGGCGTCTAGAATGTTACCTTTGAATGTTACCTTTGATCTCTTCATACTCTACCTCATCACTAAGGCCGTTGTATACCCACCCTGTAAGCTTTTCCTACTAGCTTGGGGACAAGGAGAGACACCCACTGATCCTTGGGCCATTTATTTCTATTAGCAATGCTCTCAAAAGCGCGAAATGACCCGTCAACATCAGATTCATCAAAAGGGGGAACTAGCGGAGCAGCTGTAGCAGGATTAAAGCTTGCTAACTTTTTCTTTATATCTATTTCTTCCCCTCTAAACTTAGCGTCATTTCGTAGGGTTAACTCCTGAATTTCTAACTCTTTCTCCTGCCTTTTAAGTTGTAACTGAAATTCTCTCTCTTCCTTTTCTGCCTGTAGTTGCATTTGTCTTTCCTGTAATTCTCTCTTCTTTTTCTGCCTGTAGTTGCATTTGTTTTTCCTGCAGCCGGTATTCTAGTCTAAGCTTCTCAATTTCCCACTGACTTATCCTACTCTTATCCTGTTCTTCCTGGGGACTGTGTATTATAGTCCTCGTAGAGGCTGCTGACATGGGAGTTAACTCTTCTATGGCATTTCCTAGCAACTGACCTTCTTGCACTAGATGTTCAACAACTACATTCTTAACGACCTCTTTAGTCATCTGAGACGTGATGGGAACATCAAAATGTTTAGCGATGGCTTTCCACTGGTCCTTCTTTATATTAGCATCTTTAAGTTGTTTTAGAGAAGGGTCAGCACAAAAATCTTCAACGTTAAATTGAGCGGAAGCCATATTAAATAGATGTTAAACAAACAAAAAAAATGATAAGTGAATTACTTATCATATATATATATATATATATATATATATATATATATATATATATATATATATATATATATATATATATATATATATATATATATATGTATATATATATTCATTTATTTATTTGCCCTCAAAAGAAGATACATAGGACACTTTAAACATATTTCACTCGTTCATAAAATTAATTTGAAACTAAAAAACTGTTTAAAAATTACATCATTATAAACTTTAGAATATCAAACGAAAGGAATAAATTATAAGTAAACAAGGGAAATCTTACAGCTACCTAAACAATTTCAAAATTATACATAGATTAAAGCATAAATTTTAAAATTATACAAATGTCATTTTTTAAATTACACTATCATGCAACTAAAATGGAGCAAGTAGCAAATTTAATACATAATTGTCAAATGAATTTTCACTTGCCAGAAGGGTCAGATAACCCATCATTATCCATTCTCTGATGTTTTATTTCATATTTGGCCTTCTTTGCATAGCTAGAGTCAAACAGATATTTCATTAAGTTTACATTGTACTTTGAACAGATGTCCCTAGCTCTTCCAAGTAAGCCTGTTGATATGAATTCCCTTTCATTCAAAACTTTATTATAGCAATATATATATATAAAAGCATCTTGCTCTTGAGTTATTATGAAAAATCTGGCATAATAGGTCAATATTCATTACATCCACAATAGACTCCATTTAGGGTATCCTTAAGGCTTTCAATAAGGATTTACTTCTACAGTATTTATGTAGTCCGAACATAGCCTTTACAAGTTTTCCTTGCATGGACTCTAACTCATTCATACGTTTTTTATCGATCTTAACAGTATTCAATCCATATGTCATTACAGGTCTAATTGCGGTTTTCCAGAGATAAGAAGCTGTGTCAACATTAGTTTCCAAGTTGCACAGCCCTGCTCCTTGTAGTGCGTAAAATGCTTTTCTGCAGGCACTACTGTGTTCATTAACATGAATGTGAGGTTTTCTATGGGAAAGATTCACTCCCAGGTATTTCAACACATCACATTCTTTCAAAATATCTCTATTTAGGTGCCATACAGGACACTCCGTAAAATAACATTCCCCAAATATGATACATTCAGTCTTGCTAGGATTAAAAGACAAGCCATGATTACTTACATACTCATTAGAAACTTTAATAATTTCCTGCACACCTATGACAGTAAGACTACATAAAAGAATATCATCTGCATAACTAAAAACATTAAAAGACTTGGAGCCAATAACAACTCCACCATTATACGCTGATAAAAAGTATCCACAAGATCTTTGTAAAATAGGTTAAATAAAAAAGGAGATGTTAGCCCACCTTGGCGAGTACCTCTAGAGACTTGGATATCATCAGATAAATATGTTCCCCCACTTAATTTGTACCGTAATTGATGTGTACCACGTAAGCAAAGTAGCCCAGCAATCCTTAGGAATCGCTCCCATTGCCTTGTAAAAAATGACCTCATGAGGTATCGCATCAAACGCTCCCTGGGCATCTAAAGAACATGCAAATACCGGTGAGCCTCTGAATTTACAATATGAGATAACATCTTGCGCTAGCACAGCAGCCATATTTGTACTCCGTCCTGTGACAAATCCAAATTGTTGGTCATTCATTTCATAACCCCCACAGTTATCTAGAATATACAATTCAAGTAGCTTAGAAAATACAGTAGAGACAGTAACTGGTCTGTAATTCCCAGGGGCCGATGGGTCAAGGGTTGCCTTTTTAAGTATGGGTATAAGGATGCCCTTTGTAAATGACTTGGGCACTACATGAAATTGTATGCACAGGGTAAGCATACATCCTAATAGGACTGTAACGTGGCTGTCTATAGCATATTTTAAATGTTCTGCCATTATGCCATCCATTCCAGGAGAGCAACCATTGTTTAAAGAAGATATGTACCTTTTTACCATGCGAGCCGAAACCACCTTATCACGGGCTACAGTCGACATAACCGTTCTATATCTGACGTCGGTTTCTGCCTTAGCACGACGCCTGGTGTCACTAAGGGTCAATGAGTCTTCCCAATTTTCAAACTTATTCCTGAAATGATGTTCTAATGCTTGATTTGTAATATAATTTGTATACATCGTCGGTTTCTGCCTTAGCACGACGCCTGGTGTCACTAAGGGTCAATGAGTCTTCCCAATTTTCAAACTTATTCCTGAAATGATGTTCTAATGCTTGATTTGTAATATAATTTGTATACATTTTATTTTTTTTACTTTTGCTTATTCTGTTCCAAAATTGCTTTAAAATATATATATATATATATATATATATATATATATATATATATATATATATATATATATATATATATATATATATATATATATATATATATAGCTCATTTATAATTTTCTCAGTGAGCCGAGAGGATGGTCTTCTGCGCGGTGGTAATGGTTCTGATTCCAAATTCTCCGTTATGAACACTTCTTGGGGCTGCATTATCCACTGCTTCTCCCTTACATACGGTTCCCCTTTGTCTGCAGCACTTTACACTTCTACACCATCAAACACATTTCATCAGGCGGCATGCACTACCGTCCCTTATGCACTCGGCGACGCGATAAGGTCCAATCCATTTAGCCTGCAATATCAGGCTGGCAACCGGTAAGGGTGTTTCGATTTCACCCACACCAGTGAACTTTCTTCCCCTTTCTGGTTCACTCGGTTTCTATTTGCCACTGCCCTAAATTTCCTTGCCATGTTCAGGTGAATCTGTTGCAGAAACTCATGTACCAAGTCTCGTTTCTCCGCAGATCCAGACACTTTAGTTAACCAACGTAACGTAGCTCCGACATTCCTCGGTTGGATGTTACGAGAAGAAAGCAAGGGCGTGTGGCCGGTAGAGGTGTGTATGGCCGAGTTCATTATAATTTGTGTCTCAACAATTGCGGTCATTGCAATGGATATCCTCGGCAGAGGGAGCGAAGTATACTCTTACATGTACGATGCATTCACTCCGTTAATGAGTGTCCTTGCTGGTAATACGATATGATGTAGCCAGTCTGAATGTTGCTTGCGTCTTCACTATAACCCTCGGAAGGCTGCTGCAGTGAATTTACCTCCGTTGTTACAAAGGAGCATAGTGGGACTCCTGAAGTCGCTTACGTAACGCTCGAACGTCTCGCACATCTCTTCTGTACCTTTGGTCTTTAATACATGTAACTTGACATACATACTATAATGATCTTATACAGTTAAAATATACCTATTTTCCTGATAGCCAGACACACAATTAAGCAAGCTCAAAGACATTCTTACTAGAGGAGCGTGATAGAATGTTTGACTTCCGAAACCTCTTAAATATTTCATTGCAGCAGAGCAAAATTAGTATTATTGTTCAGTGCCTCAAAAACCTAATTCCTCTTGCCGACACAACGTACCAGACAACAATTCCTTCTTCAATGATATTCTACTATCGCCATCTTCCACGCTTGACATTCTCGGTCTGTCCCTTATAAGTCTAAACTAGAAACTTCACAGTTCACCTCTAGCTAAAATAGCTTCTCTAAATCTATTCTAAGTATATTTCGCCACTCAACAGTTAAGTCTGTCTAAGGTCCTTATCTGTCCTTGTGTGTGTGTGTGTGTGTCTGTGTGTGTTTGTGTTTCAGGGTGTGTGTGCAGGGGGTACTGATAAAAGCACAGTCGAGGTTGTTGTTCCATATCAATCTCCCCGTCATTAGCTCCCTTTGTACCTATATAAGGAGAGTGGAGTGGTGCTATCGGCTCACTTTATCAGCTTCCACATCGGCTCGCCAGTTCACCCGAGAGCGCCCAGTGTCTACATTTAAACACACACACACACACACACACACACATATATATACAAAGCACACATACAGTCACCAAGGTAATCCAAGAGCTGTGCTTGTAAATTACAAAGATTTGGATGTGTCTACGTAATCTGTTCTTCATATATATATATATATATATATATATATATATATATATATATATATATATATATATATATATATATATATATATATATATATATATATATATATATATATATATATATATATATATATATATATATATATATATATATATATATATATATATATATATATATATATATATATATATATATATATATATATATATATATATATATATATATATATATATATATATATATATATATATATATATATATATATATATATATATATATATATATATATATATATATATATATATATATATATATATATATATATATATATATATATATATATATATATATATATATATATATATATATATATATATATATATATATATATATATATATATATATATATATATATATATATATATATATATATATATATATATATATATATATATATATATATATATATATATATATATATATATATATATATATATATATATATATATATATATATATATATATATATATATATATATATATATATATATATATATATATATATATATATATATATATATATATATATATATATATATATATATATATATATATATATATATATATATATATATATATATATATATATATATATATATATATATATATATATATATATATATATATATATATATATATATATATATATATATATATATATATATATATATATATATATATATATATATATATATATATATATATATATATATATATATATATATATATATATATATATATATCTCTCTCTCTCTCTCTCTCTCTCTCTCTATATATATATATATATATATATATATATATATATATATATATATATATATAGTATAAATATCTATCTATATATCTATCTATATATATATATATATATATATATATATATATATATATATATATATATATATATATATATATATATATATATATATATATATATATATATATATATATATATATATATATATATATATATATATATATATATATATATATATATATATATATATATATATATATATATATATATATATATATATATATATATATATATATATATATATATATATATATATATATATATATATATATATATATATATATATATATATATATATATATATATATATATATATGAACTCTATTTGACGTTACATGATTTTTAAGGGTGTTTTTACGTATTTATCGGTCGATTAACAAAATTTGTATATTATTATTAACCCTTGAGGATCTGGATCATCTGTGGCATTGGGTAATGGTCGTGAGAGCAAGATGTTTCTGAATATAGGAATATAGGCCAAGGTGCGAGAGACCTGCTTTAGTGATACAGTTGATAATGACACAGGAGTTATCTGAAGAATGGGAGAAAGAAATGCGAAAGTACACTAAATATATTTTTGAGTGATTATCACGTGACAAGAATTTGATTGAAGTGTTTTTTTCAGATGACTTTTTTTTTTTGGCAAGTTGCACACCAGAGATGCGTTGATTGTGATTAAGAAAACATAGAGGACATTAGTGTCAGGGGATGGCAGAAAGACGTAGTTTTTAAAGAGGCGAAAGCCCGTCAAGGGCAAGAAACACTGTTAGAAGAAAAAGGCCCACCGAAGTGCTCAAGAGCAGGGACAAAAGAATTATTAAAGAGAATAGGATTTCTCTCTTGAACCCCTTTAGTACTGGAACGCATTCTTACCATGAGTTCTGGGTATGATTAGACGATTTTATTGACCTTAGGAAGGGTTTATAGAGTTCAGAAGATTAATGGCCAGAGTCTTCACTCTTTTAATCTTACGAGTTTCTAAAGCTGTACAAAATCGCCAAATAGTAACTAGAATAAAAATGGAAACATGTCCTAGTACTGAAGGAATTAAATGAGTTCAGGTGTACAGTAAGTAATTGGCAATAGCAACAATACTCGGTGTGTCAGTCACATTCATATAATTGAGATTGTAACACCAGAAACTATCAGTCCTCCAGAGCATGACTTTCATTTTATGCACAAATAGTTGAATCTCTCTCTCTCTCTCTCTCTCTCTCTCTCTCTCTCTCTCTCTCTCTCTCTCTCTCTCTTCATCATGTTAGAGTATAGAATTCATGGCGCAGTTCTTGAATTTTCATCTACAGATTGCAGAATATAGTCATGTAAGCAGTTCCCACAATGTCCACCGTCAGAACCATTTGACATTTAGTCTTAAAAAAAATGTGTGTGTGTGTGTGTGTGTGTGTGTGTGTGTGTGTGTGTGTGTGTGTGTGTGTGTGTGTGTGTGTGTGTGTGTGTGTGTGAATACAATACAATACATTTGTTTGCTCACACTTTTACAATAAAGACATGGAACACAATCCCGAAGTATAAACACAAATCGCAAAAAATAGAAAATATCATCATATTTAAAGTATCAACAAAAACCATCACCAAGTACTCTTCACTTTAATGTTTTAAACGCAACTTTAAAAACAGTGCTAGGATGTTTAGTGTCTTTAACCCCTTTAATACTGGGACACATTTTTACTTTGAGATTTGTGTACGATTAGACCATTTTATTGACATTAGGAAGGATCTAGGGAGGTCAAAAGATTAATGGCAACAGTCTCTACTATACTAATCCCCTACATGAGTTTCTGAAGCTGTGTAAAATTACCAAATAGTAAACAGAATGAATGTGGAAACGCGTCATGGTATACTGAAGGGGTTAAACTCATGTTCTTCTATCTCTCCATCTCTCTAGCTTCACCTCCCAGGATGACCGACAAAACCTCGACATACCAGGTGAATGAGATGTGCTTCCAGCCTGGACTTAAGCCAAAGCAGGTGATGAGCTGCTATGACTCCTGGTCCGTCTCTTACGACAAGGTGAGTGTGTGCTGGTTGGAGCGGGAAGGGTCTCAATGTTCTAGTGTGTGGCCGCGGCTTGGAATTGTGTTTGGAGCGGAAAGTGCGCAGGTCTTCTAGTGCGGGGCGACGACTTGTAATTGTGTTTGGAGCAGGAAGTGCGCGGATCTATTATAGAGCGGGGCGACGGCTTGGAATTGTGTTTGGAGCAGGAAGTGCGCGGATCTATTATAGAGCGGGGCGACGGCTTGGAATTGTGTTTGGAGCAGGAAGTGCGCGGATCTATTATAGAGCGGGGCGACGGCTTGGAATTGTGTTTGGAGCGGAAAGTGCGCGGGTTTTCTAGTGTGGAGCGACGGCTTGGAATTGTGTTTGGAGCGGAAAGTGCGCGGGTCTTCTAGTGCGGGGCGATGGCTTGGAATGGTGTTTGGAGCGGAAAGTGCGCGGGTCTTCTAGTGTTGGGCGACGAGTTGGAATTGTGCTTGATGTTTGATTTGTCTTGACTATTGTATTGTAATGTTTATCGTGGTTTCATGAAAGTAAGTTTCAATGAAGGATTTTCCTGCCTGTTGGTTGGTGTTTTACCGTATCGCATGTTTTACCTTTTTTTTTTTTCCCACAACACTCGCTATAAATTGCATTAATTGCCCTTTACCTAAAACAAACACATTTTCTTTTATCTATTTATTTTTTTATTTATATCATGTGGGGTTTTCACGGGAATTTATGGGCTAAAGGGGGGTAGTTTACTTGGATAAGTGACAGATGTCCTTTGATTTTGCATTACTTAATTCCTTATTATTCATATGTATGATTTTGTTAGTCGTGTAATTTGTAGTGTATAAATCATCACTTTGTCAATAAACCAAAATAACTTGGTGAGAGTAACAGTCTTCGTATTTTTGTTCTCTTCATCTTCAATATGTCCCAGATTGTTTTGACTGCTCACTTAGCTATGCTTGATAGTGTGGTCAACGAGTCCATGCCACATATCTCTAGTTGGCATAGACTGTTGTTGCAGTCAATATAACATGAAACATTGTTGCTTGACGGCAGTAACGCTTGCTCATCACTGCGCAGAATGTTTCTTGTGGGATTAAAGGTGGTGGAGGAGGGGGAACATGTGATGCCTGTGGTGATGCTGGTGTAGAAAATATGTATACGAAGATGTATATGAACAAATATATGTGTATATAAATAGATACATGAGTAAATAGAAATATGGATCTATGCACTAATATCTATTCCCATATCTAAATTTATTTTTTTCTCCCCAGTTTTTTATCTTCTAACTTCATTTTATACTATTAATTTTTCTTCCATAAAGTCCTACTCTCCTTATTCACGTTCTTTGACTTTTCATTTCCTCACCCCGTTGATTCTTTGTCCTCCCCATCCTACGTTTACATTCGCTTCGTTCCTTGTAACTCTCATCTCCACCCTCTACAGATGATGGTCGATGGTACCTATAATGGACCAAGAATGGCTCTCGAGGAAGTCTTAAACCATGTCCCTGTCAACTTGCGGTCCACTTGTCGTGTTCTGGACGTGGCCGCGGGCACGGGACAGTTGGGCACGATGCTGGCCAGCACTGGCTTCAGGTACGAGACCCGATAGTAATAGTGTGCAGGTGATGAGCAAGTGTTCGTCTCTCTTCTTCTGAATCGTAAATGTGAGATAATTTGTGTATAAACGAGGTATCGAATGGTTTTTCATCTTATCAACTCTGATTGACTGTCATTAGCCTCTTTCTCACCGTCACAGCGTTAGGAAGCTTGCTATCTTTTCCCACTATTTTCTTGCTAACTGTTCTTTAGCTATTGCGATCTGCATGCCTCCCCTCCTCCCGTGGTGTCGCTGCACAAGACTTTCTACCTCTAGTCCCTATTCTGTTCATCGCTTTAATGCACCAGATAACCAGTACTTTGTCATTCATCTCTTTCTCTGGTACACTCTGGAACTTTCTGCCTGCTTTTATAGTCGTATTTCCATTTAGCTATGACCTCAACTCATTTCAGAGGAAGATTTCAAGATATTTTTCCCAATCTTTTGGCTAACTCTCTTGACCTTGTACGGGGACTGGCATCTCAGTGAACCTTTTTGTTTGATCGTTTTTGTTGCCCTTGGCCAGTTTCACCCTCTTATTAATTTTTCGAAAGAGAAAAAAAAGTTGTGCCTGTCTTTCTTTCCGTCTATTTATTTGATTGTTTGTCAGGTTTCAGTGAAAATGTGTGAAGGTGTGAAGATAAATGTTTCTCTTAATATTCTCAAAAGTGGAAGAAAAGGTTTAGGAGAAATGAAGTGTCAGTTGTATTGTGTTCTTTATATATATTCATATGTATGTCCGTCTGTCAAGGTGTCTGGTTGGCAAGCTGTCTTTTTAGTTGCCCGTCTATCTCTCTTGTTGGCTGGCTAGGTGGCAGTTTGTCGGTACGTCAGTTCGAGTGAGTGAAAGTGGTACGTGTTCTTAAGGCCGAAAAGGCTTCTGTCACATAAGTACGTGTCAGTTTAGTACGTGAAATGTCTAAGTGAATTTGATACTTGCCACGTACTCAACTGACACCCCCCTCTCTTATTTTTACAGGTGCTTTGTTGCTTTAGTACGTGGTTATTAAACTTTTAACTGCCAGTGGAAACTGGTACGTGTCTTTTTAGTACGTGTTATTGTAGTACGTGCTGGTGTCACATTTGTACGTATTAGAAAGGTAACATGTAACGTGTAAAGACTTCGTAAAGCCCCTTACACACGAAGGGCATGATCGGCGGGCAGACACTGTTATCAAATTGTGGTGTGGACGGCGATAACGAGTGTAGATGACGTCACTGACAAGGAAAACACGGGAAAACCAACAAAGTGCTCGTGGTTGAGGCACTGGATGGGGGCCTGACTAGGGATCATGTTGCCAGACACAAGGTGTTACAAGTCAACACTGCCCTCCGTAGGTATCTGTGTTAATTGTACAAAAGTTAGCGTTAAGCTATAGAGAATCAATACGTTTATATTTAAACTTCCCGGCAACGTTTCTTACGTCCCATGTTGTCGTGCTTAACACAATTCATGCTAGTCGTCGTTGCACTTGCCAGCACAGTTGACTCCACTCTGCCCTCTGCAATGCGTCTGTCTGGTCCAAGTCGTTCGCCTGCCTGTGCCTAGTGCCTATCCTATCGCCTATCTTAACTGCCTTAAAATGGTAGACTATTACATGACAGAGGGTAAACGTAAAGGCAGCGTTGTTTACATTTCCGAAGGCCATGTTTACGTGAAATACCGGCAGTATTAGTCCAAGTTACACGTTACTACGCATTTCACGGAGAGTGAGTTATTATTTTTCGCAAATATCTTTCAAACTAATGAATTGATCGGAATGGTACTTTGACACTGTGTACTAGACACCTTCCGCTAATTTTTGGTCATACTAAGCAATGCCAAATGATGTTAGTAAAAGCGTTTACTCTTGGGATATACGGTGTTGCCGAGCCTTGCCAACCTATCCATACGAACGTCTACAATCCCCCATTCCATTTCCTCCCTACGTTCCTCTCTCCCGCTCGCTTCCCCCCTCCTCCCACTCTCCGTTCGATAGTGTACGTTAGTTCTGGCGACTCATGTGACTTCGGCTTTAAACGTCAAGAGTAAACGCTTTTACTAACACCATTTGGCAATGCTTAGTATGACCAAAAATTAGCGGAAGGTGTCTTGTACACAATGTCAAAGTACCATTCCGATCAATTCATTAGTTTGAAAGATATTCGCGAAAAACAATGACTCACTCTCCGTGAAGTGCGTAGTAGGTGTTGGTTTTTTAAAACAACTGGCCAGGAGTGCCTTGCAAGAGAACACATTTATCTCAAAACTGACAAGCTAGAAGTTAAAGTGCCTCACCGTGATTATGGCTCTCAAGATGCAAATGGATGCAAAAGGATGTAGTGGATAACTTTTGACAATAAACGTATAGATTCATTATAACGTACTTTACATTATCATTAACCACGTACTTAGGATCAACAATCTCAATTCTTAACATAAATCCTTATAACTCACGTATCTAAAGGACAACGGTCAAGAAAACCACGTACTTAAGCACATTAATACAGAAAAACCACGTACTTAGTTCTAGTAGATATATATATATATATATATATATATATATATATATATATATATATATATATATATATATATATATATATATAAAACGTAATTAAATGACAAGTTACACGTACTAATATGATAGTGAAGTCTACTTTAAACCCAAGGGCCAAGTATTATTAGTACGTGAAATCACGTACTTAAGTGACCGTACTTATGAAACACTAAATCACGAACTTAAATAACATGTGACCACGTGCGTTTGAAACACGTACCAAAGTTCCCCGCCCGTCAGTTCCGATCCTCTCTCTCTCTCTCTCTCTCTCGTTTTAATCTTCAATTTCCCAGAGAGATCAGACACTCAACTATATTATCATTATCTTATCACTGATGATTATTTACAGGCCTTGATGAACATTACACGTAGAAGACGAAAACGAGAACTCCGGGAAGACCAGAGGAAGATAAGAGAAGGCACAGATATTAGGGAAGGTCTCGATAGAGATGACATGAGTGTTTGTGTGTGTGTGTGTGTGTGTGTAATAATGATAATGATAACAATAATAATAATAATAATAATGATAACAATAATAATAATAATAATAATAATAATAATGATGATAATAATAATAATAATAATAATAATAATAATAATAATAATAATGATAGTAATAATAATAATGTTCAGACATTCAGACAAGTTGGAGGAGGAGGTGAAAAGAAACACAGGTGCAGAGAAGTGAGTTTATTTTTTGAATAGTTTCGCTGATGCTTCTTCAGGGGCATTGAGTAATTTTGCTGCTAATGTGGGACTTGGAGAACAAGCAGCATGGTTTACGAAAAGTACTGTCTACTTTTGTCACTAGAATCCTCAATTTGTGGGGATTTACCGATGGTCACTACCTGGTGACTGTATTTTTTGACATAGAGAAGGCACATGACACAGCTTCGTGCCATGGTATTTTATTGACTCTGAGTTTGATCTTCGTAGTCGCCTTCCAATTTCTATTTAGCTGTTTTTTATCGAATCTTTTTTTACGGGTTTGTGTAGATGTCCTTTGTGAGGCTTATCCTCTTGACGACGGTATGCCTCAGAGATGTACTCTCAATGTTAAACTGTTTTCACGCCCCTTAACTGTTTCACGTCACTGCCTAACACGCCCCTCGCCACACTCTGCACGCCACGCACCACACCCACTGGCCCCGCCCCGGTTGGCGTATTCCACCCACTGAAATCTGCTGACACTTCAGGACTATAGCCACCCAAAGACGACAGTTCCAGAATTACCTTGATGGTCGATTAAAAATTTGGCAACAGAGACCAATACGAAATTGACTGGCAATGAAAAAACACGTACAAGCACGACACACAGACAGCACAGGAAGCAGCACGTCATCTGAGAGTTCTGATCAAGTTACTTCTTACTTCTTCTAGCTATCAATGGTGTTATTGGTTTTCTCCTACATGGATTCTATAGTTCCTTGTACGTAGACTATCTCTATTTCATTATCAGTAGCCCGGATGTCACTTATTGAACAGAGACAACAATCATCAATTAACAGTGTTTCCCGTTGGACTGATGGACATGGATTTTGGCTTTCTATCTCAAAGACTGCAGTCATGCATTTTTGTCGACTTTGTGGTGTTCACCTGGATCCTGACCTATACCTCTCAAATAGACGAAACACGTGTGGAGATATTGCGTTACCTTGGTCTTGTACGTACTTGACAGCCGTTTCACCTGGGTACCTCATCTTCGTTGTAGTGAGGCATCCTCTCAAAAGGCTCTGTCTCTTCTTTGGGTTTTGGCTCATACTTTTTGGAATATGGTTGTTAGATCTACTTATCTGCTATGGATGCTCGCCTACCCATGCTGGACTCAATGCACCATACCGGAATCCGCTTGGTTACTGGTGCCTTTCGGTCTTCTCCGATTCTAAGCCTTCTTGTTAATGCTGGCGTCCTACCGTTTAATTTGATGTAGCGGTGTTGGTTCCGGTCACAACGCCTTCTTGAGTCTGTTCCTTGTCAGTCCATCTTGGTGGATTCCTGGTAGCCTGCGTATGATACTCGTCCTAGTCTTCCCAAATTGCTTGAGTTTTGAGTGGCGTTTCTCTGGAGTCGCTCTCTATTCCTAATTTCACAACATGTTTTTATTGTTTACCAAAGGTTGGCTACTGGCAGTTTCCTGTGGTGTCCGTGTGTGCCCTGATCATAGATAGTAGAGGGATTTGCCGCCTATAGTGTCCTGTGTCTTATTTTTAGAGCACTATTCTGGTCATTCTGGTTCCATTCTAGTCTTCACAGACAGGTCTAAATGAGTTGCTGGTGTATAGGTTTTAGCAATGTGTTCCCCTCCTTTTGCCATGGTAGTATATCATCCGGTCGCTGCATCATTGTTTACCACAGAGCTTTCTGCAATAGTTTTTGCTCTGCAGGTTATTTATACTCTCCCATTTGTTTCTTTTATTATTTTTAGTGATTCTCGTAGCGTCCTATCCTCTTTATAGTCATCTATCACCTCTGTTAATAGTGTTGGATTCTGTTGGGTCCCGGGACATGTCAGTGTCAACGGGAATGGACCGGCTGATAGTCTTGCCCAAGAGGCAGCCGCTCATGCTGCCGACTTAGCTCAGTTCTACGTACTAACATGTTTAAAGTTATTTGCGAAGCGATCATTGCTATTTGGCAGGTTAGGTGTGATGTTCGAAGTATCACTTAAAAAATGGGAGAGCTTACCAGGACTGTGTCACATCGCTGGTCTTATGCTAAAGTCCGAGACCAACGATCACAGACACTCCTAGCTCGTCTGGGATAGGTCACACTCGACTTACCCACAGTTACCTGATGTCTGGCGATTACCAACCGTACTGTGACAAATATCTGGTTCCTCTAATTGTGCGGCACTTGCTGGTCGAGTGCCCAAGTTTGGTTGGCCTTAGACAGCGTTTTCTTTACCGGTGTTGGGGTGCAGACGGGTTTTCAGTCTAAATCGGGTGCTTGGCCTACATTTCTCTCCTCTGGTTATGACGTGCTGGATTTTCTGGAGAAGGCTGGCCTCTCTTCTGAATTGTAATCACCTTTATAATATGACATCCTCTTAAAGGTTTGTTTTTAGGTTCTTTTAGTTCTTTTATTTGAATTTTCTTGTTTTTGACCTTTCAATTTCACATTACCTTTTTAGTTTGTATAATAATTTTTGTTTAGAGTGACTACCGTTCGGTAGCAAAGCCATATGACTTTGGCTGTTGCGGCGCCTTATTTCTGTGTGTGTGTGTGTGTGTGTGTGTGTGTGTGTGTGTGTGTGTGTGTGTGTGTGTGTGTGTGTGTGTGGTTGGTTGGTTGGTTTTTAAAGTTGGGCGCTGCAACAACTTAGGTCATGTGGCGCTTCTAAGATTCATTAATAAAAACCATATAGTTAAAAAAAAAATTATAGAATAAATAAATATTAAAACTATATACTTTATAAAAGACTAACAAAATACAATGAAATTAAAAGTAACTAAAAACACAACAAAACGAAATAAAACATTGAAAT
This sequence comes from Portunus trituberculatus, assembly GCF_017591435.1. NCBI lineage: Eukaryota > Metazoa > Arthropoda > Malacostraca > Decapoda > Portunidae > Portunus > Portunus trituberculatus. The sequence goes on from NC_059280.1 coordinate 5,546,009, forward strand.
GTAAAAAAAACAAAAAATTCACAAATTGAGGAGGAGGCCAGCCTCTCCCAAGTACGCTAAAACATCATGGCCTGGAGCCAGACATGCTGAGCCAAGGACTTGTGAGAGATGGTAGATACCGCTATCTCTATCACGACACCGGTAGAGGTAGCGGTGTCTTAAGTCTATCAAACTAGGGCATTCAATTAGCAGGTGCCGCACGGTGAGCGGCACCAGGCAGTCATCACTGTATGGTTGAGGGTCACCTTTCAAGAGGTATCTTTGTGTAATGTAAGTGTGGCCAATACGTAGCCGCGTTAATAAAACCTCTGTGCGGCGGTCGCGAATGTGTGAGTATGTCCAGTTGTGGAAAACGGAACTGGTGATCTTTCCCATTTTCGAGGTGGCAATCCCCGTTTGCCACCTCCTCTGCCAACTTGCAACGATCGCCAGACGAATACCCTGGAAAACATCTCTAAACGGAACAGAAGCAGGGGATGGAGCGCGACTTGACGCCTCTTTGGCAAGGCAGTCTGCCTGCTCATTCCCAGGAACACCAACAAGAGCAGGGACCCAACAAAACCCAACACGATATCCTCTTCTGGTAAGTAGATAGAGCCACTCCAGGGCTGATAAAACCAATGGGTGAAGGGAAGTAAAAGAAGAGAGAGCAGTAAGAACACTGCGAGAGTCACTAAAAATTGTAAAAGACGAGCCTTTTGAAGGGGCTGCCCTGACTCACCTGACTAGAAATAATCAACCGACGAGAAGACACTGGGAGTTGAGATGTGCCGGGTCGTTGGACCGCAGCCTTTCGGCCTACCGGTGAGTAATGTAAACCATCATCACTCCTACCGGTCATCGGAGGACGAGGGTCAGGCTGGACTGCACTTTTTGATACAGCAGGTCCACGAGGGACGGCTGTGACAATATCATCGGACGTCTCCAGGCTAAGACCGTCCTCATCACAAGAAGCCCGATCTGAGACGGAGGGCGTCACAGAAGGCTGGACAGAAACAACTGGAGCTACCATTGCAGAACGGTCCCTGGAGGACTCACGATCATGTACACCGGGAGAAACCTTAGATTGTTTAGGCTGAGCTAAATCTATCGACTCCGCAGAGCCGCGGTGCCGTTTGGTCAGGCCCTTCAAAGGCTTAGGCGATACAGGTGGCAAATGGACATCTACTATATGGGTGACTTTGGTCAAGTCCGTACTATTCTCGTCACTTCTAAGAGATGACTCAACTGAGTCATAGGACAAAAGGGCAAAGCTATTGGCCAAATGAAGAGGACCACCCGCCCCAACAGAGCGAGAAGTAGCAGAAGTTGTCTTCTTCGGTCCGGCAGACTCAGCTGAAGAGCGTGCGGCCAATGAAGCATAGGATGTCGCACCAGTACAGGAGTTCGCGTCGGGCACTACCAAGGCTGATGAATTGGCTATTAGCAAGCTGTAAAATGTCCTGCTCCAGGCGATACCTGGGGCATTGCCTGGAACGTACCTGGTGAGCATCACGGCAATGGAAACAGTAAGCAGCAGCAATGCAATGCTCCTCAGAGTTTGAATCTAGTGCAGAGCAATTACCACATTGAGAGCCTAAGATTGATAGGACCGATATGAACACGGTATGGGAGGGTGGAACCAAAGAAGGTGAGAAGGACCATGTTGGTAGAATTCCTCATCTTAGTCACTTTCTGGACTGAGTTAGGACACATAGCCAGTATTTCCTCTTCCGGAAATTCGTAAAGATCTTGACTATACACACAACCTTTACTATAATTAAAAGTAGGATGAGCCTTCACGGTCTCAAACATGCTGTCAGAAGGACATGGTAAATGTTGCAACATCCCTGCCTGCGTGATATCTTTCGCTCGCACTAGCACCCCCTTACCATATTTCTTGAGGTTTCCCTCAGGAATCGTGCTGATCTCTTTGGACAGGTACCGGGAGGCATGGATGAAATTCCCGCGCCCATTTCTGTAGTACGCCACAAACCAACGTGGAGGCGGGATGTGGCGAACTTCTGGAACTGAATTCTATAAATAGTTTTCTAAAACATTTGTGATGTAATCCATGTCACTGTCTGAAATATTACGTGACTGGAGAAATTCAGTTTTAAAGCCAGAGAGATGCTACATGTTCATAAGCCAAACGGGCTTCATCACATGACATAAACGTCACATAGCAGCAGTTAGAAGGAAAGTCCTTATCATAAACCGTACCATACGCCTTGAGAAGTGAGTGCAAGGCATGATAGGAAAATGATGGATTAACATTTACCATTAAAAGGGAGTCACATGCAGCAGAAATGCGTCCCTCAGAAGAACTCCCAGAACAGGAGACTGCTGTGGGAGGCCCTTGTGGAGGGGAATCCTCCTTCCCATTCAGACCTGAAAATGATGTCTCGCGGGCCAGGTCAGCCACCTCACGATAACCTGAAATTTTTTGTGTTTTCCCATATGTATAAAGTTACACAAAAATTGGCTCCAGGGCAAGGGAAACCACCTACCGGGATTACAATGGGAGTGAGCGCTGGCTGCCGTGGATGGGGTACCTCGTCCCCATGCGGACCAGTCGTTTTAAAAAGGCCCACATGATACGAATGTTTGTCCACGACAGTGCTGAGACCCCCCTCCCAAAGCATCCCAGCCTGGACACCCAACCATCCAGCACAGGACGGCCTCTAATGGGCGATCCCTCCAGCGGGTGGCTCCGCTGGTCCACTGGCAGTCTACGTAGGAACCATTTAGTCTGGCCCCACACTGGCGACCTTACTAGCATGGGTAGCCCTCTCCCCCTCGAAAGGGCAGAGCAGGGGCCTAAGCCCCCTCTAGCCTAGCTCGCCAGTTCACAGGGGCACACAAGCCCCCCCCACCACGACAAGGCGGTTCCCACCTGGGTGTGTGTGTGTGTGTGTGTGTGTGTGTGTGTGTGTGTGTGTATTCACATGTGTGTTTAGTTTATGGTGCATGAACATTTTCTTTCATGTGGCGAAACAGTTTATCTATTCACCGAAACAGGAAAGGAAAGAAGAGATACATGATCAAATAGTATTTCAGAAGTCGAGAGGCCTCTGATATCTTATCTGGAAAAACATAATCAAGTAGCCCCTTGCGATGCAACCTTATCATGTCAGCAAACCCACAGTTATCGACTTAAGCATCTATTCTGGACGTTTCGAAGGCCACTGCCTTTATTTTCATTAGTACAGAGCAGAATGAAATACACAAGCAAACTAAGCCAAGAGATGGTGGAGGGACAGAGGATGAGAGTAACGTGGCACAGTGTGATTGGCCAACCCCACCTGTGAGCTCCACCCTACTCAAACTCTACCAGGACCTGACCTGTCTTTACCACTAATACCTAGATTTGGTAGGGATTTAGTCACCAGTGCTCTCATTAATGGATCTACCTTAACATGCCTTCATTTAGATTATAATTCTTATGGTTCTGTATACAAAGCGATTTCTAAAATCTTACGTTTTTTTGAAATTGTTACATTTGAATAACATTTGACTGGAATCCCAATCAATTGAGTGGTCATTATCAAAAGCATGGATAAAATTGTCATTATTAGTGTGACAGTTCCTTACACTTCTCTTGTGTTCTTTTAACCTCACATCCCAGGATCTGCCTGTTTCTCCTATAGAAACTAAGTTGCAATTTTTACAAGGAATTTTATATACACCTCCCTCAGCTTTCACACTCAAATTATTGTGAACAAGGATAGATTTGATGATGGATGTGTATTTAAAAGCTATATCTACATCAAGATCTCCGCTAACTAAATTAATACTTTCAAGGCTTTTAACATACGGGAGACATAAATACGGTTTGGTATTGTATGAGCGGGACCTAGGAGCAAAATACATCTTTTTAACTTTAAGATAACCTTTCTTTATGAACCAATCAGGAGGCTTTAATTTTCGAAATATTGACCAAATATTTGAGTTCTCACTATTTAGGTATTGGGGGCTACAGATTCGTAACGCTCTGAGGAACATGTAGAAATAACATATAATTTGATGTCATCGTTATGGTGGAAGAAATAGTGAATATACATGTCACAATGGATAGGCTTTCTTACATTTACTGTGTATCCATGCTTTTGATAATGACCACTCAGTTGGTTGGAATTCCAGTCAAATGTTATTCAGATGTAAAAATTTCGAAAAACGTAAGATTTTAGAAATCGCTTTGTATACGGAACCATAAGAATTATAATCTAAATGAAGGCATGTTTAAGGTAGGTCTATTAATGAGAGCACTGGTGACTAAATCCCTGCCAGATCTAGGGATTAGTGGTAAAGAAAGGTCAGGTCCTGGTAGGGTTTGAGTAGGGTGGAGCTCACAGGTGGGGTTGGCCAATCACACTGTGCCACGTTACTCTTATCCTCTGTCCCTCCCCCTTCTCTTGGTTCAGTTCGCTTGCATATTTCATTCCTCTCTGTGCTGCTGATGATAAAGGCAGTGGCCTTCGAAACGTCCAGAATAAATACTTCAAGTCTATAATTGTGGGTTTATTGACAAGTTTATATTTACGATAGTGTGATATTCCTTCCCTCCTTGTTGTGGTTTGTGTGTCCCTATTAGTTGGTAAACTTTGGCCCATGATCTACCCTACTTAGGAGGATAGGGCTAATAATATCCTAACCAAGCGAGTGTGTACCTCCATCTACGTTCTGTTGAGATCTTTCAATCTATCAAACAACAACAGTCAGTTGGTTACTCATAACACATAAAGTGCACAATGGGATTCCGGTGGTCATACCCGTGATGTGCAATACCATTGTTGATAGATTTAGGGGTAGAACGGTGGCCGTCTACCACAGCAGTAATAGAACGGTCGGAGAGGAAACTTGAGATGGATTTGTAGAGAAAAGGATAGACACTGTAAGAGGGTAGTCTTGAGATCAAAGATTTGTGATAGAATTTACCAAAAGTTTCTGATATGGCTAAGGCAGATGTTTTACCAAAATCTCTAAAAGACGATGACCAAGATTCAATAAGGAAGCTTAAAAGATCACCAGTAGAGCGATCTTGACGGAGACCATACTGGTGACCAGGTAGAAGATTGTGAAGTAACAGATGTTTAAGAATCTTCCTATTGAGAATAGATTGAAAAAAAACAACTTTAGAAAAACAAGAGATTAAAACTATAGGGCGGTAGTTTCAGGATTAGAGCGGTCACCGTTTTTTAGGAACAGGCTGAATGTAGACAAACTTCCAGGAAGAAGTAAAGGTAGAAGCCGATGAACAGAGTTGGAAGAGTGGCCAGGCAAGGTGCAAGCACGGAGGAACAATTTTTTGAGAAAAATAAGAGCCGATCCCATCAGGTCCGTTAATCTTCTGAGGCTTTAGGCCAACGAGGGCATGGAAAACATCATTATGAATAATTCTAATTGAAGGGATGAAATAATCAGAGGGAGGAGGAGAGGGAGAGACAAGTACATAATCATCCAAGGTATAGTTATTAGCAAAAGTTTGAGAGAAGAGTTCAGCTTTAAAGACAGATGTGATGGCAGTGGTGCCATCGGGATGAAATAAAGGAAGGAAAGATGAAGAAATAGAATTATGGGAGATGTTTTTGACCAGATGTCAGATGTCTTAAGAAGAATTGGGTTTGAAAAGACTTTGACATTTTCTGTTAATGAAGGAGTGTTTGTCAGGTTGAAGAACAGACTTGGCACGATTCCGGGAGAAATATAAAGTGCATGAGATTTAGGAGATGGAACACTCACATACTTTTTGTGGGCAACTTCTCTATCATGTATAGCGCGAGAACAGGCTATGTGAAACCAAGGTTTGCAAGGTTTGGGTTAAGAAGAAAGACTGAGGAATGTACGCCTCCATGCCACACACTATCACCTCTGTTATGCGCTCATCACACAGAGATGGATCTTTGACATGGAAACAGTATCTAGTCCTAGTCATTCTAAGAAAAATCAGCAAAATACCTCCTTAGGTCCTCCCCGCAACTGGCAGAGGCGTAACGCCAGAGGCACCTCTTCTTTTGGGATTTTGAACGATCGGAGATATAGGACAAGATACAGATATGATATTGTGATTGGAGAAGATAGGAAAACAACAAAAGCAGAAGAATTATAGGTAAGGAAATGGTCAAGGATGTTGGGTGTATTTCAAGACGGCCAGGAATACGAGTAGGGTGTTTACCAGTTGCTCTAGGTCATGTAGGATAGCAAAGTTAAAGGCTAGTTTACCAGGATGGTCAGTGAAGGGTAAGGAAAGCCAAAGCTGGTGGTGAACATTGAAATCTCCTAGGATGGAGGCGTCTCCACGAAAGAAAAGAGATACAGAATGTGCTCAAATTTAAAGTTAAATAGTAAGAAAAAATTTCCTATAATCAGAGGAGTTATGTGAGAGATAAACAACACAGATAAATTTAGTTAGACAGTGACCCTGGAGTCAAAGCCAGATGGTGAATTTCAGAGATGTCCTTTGCTCATAATCTAGACTGGAAACTTCACATTTCCTCTCTTGCTAAAATAGGTTCTATGAAGTTATGCGTTCTGATGCGTCTCCACCAGTTTTTCTCGCTCCTCCAAATGCTAACTTTGTGCAGGGGCCTTATCTGCCCATGTATGAAGTACTCTTCGCATGTTTGGGGGATTTCCAATCACACAGTTTTATTTAATGAGGATGGAATCAAAAGCCTTTTGTATCATCAACTCCCCTCTTTTGACTGACTGTCTTCAGCCTCTTTCTCACCGCCGGAATGTTGCATCTCTTGCTATCTTCTATCGTTATTTTAATGCTAACTGCTCAACTGATATTGCTAACTGCACGCCTCCCCTCCTTCTGCAGCCTCGCTGCACAATGCTTTCTTCTTCCTCTCACATCTATTCTGTCTAACTCTCTATTGCAAGAGTTAACCAGTACTTTCAATCATTCATATTTTTCTCTGGTAAATTCTGGAACTCCCTACATGCTTCTGTAACATTTCCATTTTCCTTCGATTTGACTTCTTTTAAGAAGTTGCAAGACATTTGTCCCTTACTATGACTAACTCTTGGATCTTTAAGGGAACATGTAATCAAGTGGTCTTTTTCTTTCTACCTTATCGTTGCCCTTGGTTGGCTTTCCCCTCTTGCATAAGTAAAAGTTGCCTTAGACACCTGTGTATTGGTGAGGAAACGAAGATCAGGTTTAGTAGAGGAGAGGTGGTGTTCTACATATGGAAAATGTGATCTAAATCCGCGGTTGTTGCGGCAATTAATGAAGAAAAAGTTGAGATTGGTGTCAAGACATTTAAAATGGATACCGAAAAAACAGTCCGATTTGAGGGAATTTATTGGTCTCCCCCAGAAGAGAACTCAGAGGCTGGTTTTGGAGTTGCCATAATTTTAAAATTCAAGTGAAGGTGTGTGTGAAGAAGGAGAGTTGCCGCATATCCTTCAATTATGTGACACAAAGGGTGACGTTCAGCGAGTTCACAGCTAGTTTTAATGGTAAGTTTACAGCATCCCTTGAACTTATCTAAAGTCCAGAACTAGTGCTATTAGACCTCGATGGGAGTAAAATTGTCGTTTCAGCAGGTGTCTACTGCAGCCTCTTATGAGAAGTACTTAACACAATACGGTAATAAACATTAAGAAGGGTTTACACGTGTCAATTTGCGATTGAAATTGCGAGCCAGTAGAGTTTCCGACTGAATATCGGTACCTAGCGACTGGAAAAACCTGTCACAATACATGACCAACAGTTTGGTCTTGTTCACCAGATTTGCGACTTTGTTTACTTTGTGACGTCACTGAGAAAGGTGAATTCTACAGCAAAATAAGCTTACGCAAATCGGCGTTCGATGAGATGACTACCACTCTCCCATGACTGCCTCCCTCTATGCAGGGTGTTGTTGGAGGTGAGGACTGAATACTTGTCAGGATTTGATTTCATTGCAATTGTCATCATCACCAGAGGAAGACATCTTGTTGGGTAACTGTTTGTTTACATTTACTTCCCGCTAAGCAGCTGAAGCTTCCCAGTCACTATGTATGAACGTGTTCCGACTAGAAGGGCTCAGTCGATACATCTAGAGACTTGCAATTTCAATCGCATATTGACACGTGTGAACACGCCCTTAGAAGAATTCAGAATCATGTTATCTTCCGCATAGCAGGCTACTCTATTTCAATATATATATATATATATATATATATATATATATATATATATATATATATATATATATATATATATATATATATATATATATATATATATATATATATATATATATATATATATATATATATATATATATATTAACTGTATGGTCAGCACACAAGAAAGTCTTTGCAACAAAGTAGAGAGCATGGCTACCCGGCGGTGCCAAACATCATTTCAAAACAGTACGGGAACGAAATACAAGCTGCTGAGTTGAAATTAAAAGCCTTTACATCATAATGATGTAAGTCGTAGTCACATGCTATTCATCATAAGGTGAATGCTCCTGTTACAGGCTGAGGATGCCTGCCGAACGGAGATTAGTAAGTAGGCATTATTACAGTACACACTACTTATAAGAAAATAAATATGAAAGCTCTTATAACACTGCTTTGGTTTGCACTCGCATGCTTTCCAGGTTATTTAAACCGGGGTTCGCAAATCGCAACTCACGGGCTAAGGACGCATATACAATCAGTTTTTTGTTAGATTTTTACGTCCAGTTTTGCTACACTATTGTGCTACAACGGTGCCTATACGCAATTCTCAGATGACCTAATTCAGTGTTGTGCTTACAATGTTCATCGAGTGTATAAAATTAGAGAAAATAGTTCATACTCGCTTTTAATGGTTGATTTTGTCCTTAGGAACATTACAACACAAAAAAATTTGCAAGAAACCATCAGGCCGCAAGGTAGTCGCTTTATAAAACATCTTTACCCATTTCACTCCGTCCATCTCTCAATCTACATATTCTGAACCGATTCCTCCCTATCTCTTCTTTAGAAATAATTATATTAGGCTTGAACCCATTATTTTTCATCCTACTCTGATTAGTAACTCAAAACAGTTGACTTATGTTAGTCTTGTTATATGAAAAATATCTCTCCAAGACATCTGTCAGATTGCCTCTTAATCGACGCCTTTCTGGGGCATGAATACAATCTCCCTTAAAAAAAAAAAAAATACT